>NW_027062750.1:38088-184003 GCF_032884065.1 Artemia franciscana | reverse complement strand
AAGTCTATTCCTCCAATCACTTTGAGAACAAAGAAACATTGTTGGCTAGGGTAGCATGATTGCTTGAACTGAACCAAATATTTTGCAATGTAAGCTACAACAAAAACATTATTTATACACAATTAGCTATACTAAAAATAGCGCAATCAATGTTTACTTAGCAATAAATACCTTCTTGAAAATAGACTTTAAACCAAATTGAGCCACGCGGAGCAGCGCAATAATGTATTTGAATCTTTCTGCCAATTAGCTGACATCTAATAAATTGAAAATAATAGGTAGCGATTCCGCGTGGAATCTTAACACTGAAGAAGAATCTTCTTGCCGTGTTGTCTTTAGGGCTCGGTTGCCAACTCGATACATTTCCGGTACAACTCGAAAAATTTAACACTATTCCAGTAAAAAATGGCCCCACTCCCCAACTGCAATACATGTGGAGCTTATGAAGACATAATTCACATCATCTTTAATTGTAAAAATATGAAAAAGAGAGGAATGTAGTAAGAATTTGTTGTGATATGGCATTTATTGCATTCTGTTTTTGGGACACCACACGTCTCCTCCTTGGGCTAGTCAACTAAGCACAAACCTTTAGGTAGATTTATTAAGACTACTGGTCTGGTTCATAAGTTACAATTGTTTTTCTATAAGTTTTTTAAGCCCTATAAGTTTTTCTTTCTTTTTTCTTACCAGTTGATTTTGAGTTATCCTATTTATTATTTAAGATTTATTTTGTTTGGTTAAACTTTTACATTTGCTTTTTGAGACTGGTTTTAATGTGTAACATTGTATTATTTATTAGAATTGGGTTGTATATGTATTTCAATTGCTGTTTGACGATGCTTAGCTGCAGTATTTTGATTGACGTTTTTCGACGCAGGCAGTTGCTGCAGGCAAATAACCCCCCTCCATTAGCAAGTCAAGTGATACTGTTCTGGCTCAGTGAATACTGACTGAAATGAAACCCAAGCAAGCTAGTTACTATAGAAGGCACAAAACAACTGAGTGATACGAACGCATATGATCTATTGGTCGAACGCGTCAAATCCCAAACAACAACAACAACAACTCGATACATTTTATGTCAAAAGGACATATTCCCATATGCCTAGACAAAATGATATCAGAGAGCGAAAAAATGAAATATTTTAGAATTTGGGACACAAAAGAGCAAAAATGGAATTTATTTTGCAAATTTATGACATAAAACTAAACATTTCCCAACTGAATCTAAATATAAGAAAAGTCACTTTTCACCTAATTAATGCTTTTTCTTTGTATTTTCTTTTAGTATTCTGGCTTTGACAGAGATTTGTAAGTAAGGAACTTCCTCTAAATTTAGTGATTTACATTTTTATATTGTTTCGTGCTTTCACACTAAGTCACTTTGTATGAATGTCATTTTCATCATTTTATATGTTAACTGGCCGCTTTAAAAGACGTTTACAGAGCTTTTTTGGGTTAATAATACAACTGATGAAAATAATAACCACTAGTTTTCGAGATTTTCACTTAAAGTCAGATGTCAGAAAAACGGGATGGTGGTGATGGGCCCTGCCAGGCTTAAAAGTGCTACTGCCATTACAGACTAGGTGTTATCAAGTTCCCTTCTTTCATATTTGTTGTTCAAAGTACATTATTTGGGCTTTTTTTTCAGTCATTGAAAGAGACTTGATAATAAGAATCCTATACTCAGAGCGTTTTCTATACCCTTTCTTTAGAATAAATCTTAATCTAACTAAAATTTAGAAACAACAGCAATGATTAAGTTTATGAAATTTAAGTACTGGGTTACTTCACATTATTGCACTACATCTATTGTTTTTGTTATTCAACTACTATTCAAACCTTTGTAAATATTTTTGGATACTTTATTTGTGACTTTGTTATAGTGATCCCAGCACCTAAACAACAAGCGCAAACGTATATTGTGTATGTTGCTATCAGAAATCAAGATTTTCCCAACCATCTGATTTCTCATTATCAAGAATTGTGTGATTTCCCTGTTTTCACCAAGCGTCTTTAATGTAACCTCAGGGTAATTAGCTAATCATCAACCCAACCTGATTACCCTGGGCATAAATCTATATCAGAATTTTACGATACGTGCAGCTTGTATAATTTACCATTAAAAAAGATGTCTGCTAGAGTAAAATAACACACATAGGTTAGTCAGTCTCTAAAATACCAAATTCTTATGCTGGCTATTAAAATAGACTTGAATCAGATTCAAAAGCTATTTTATATGTTGTGTGCTAAAAATAGTTATGGATTGAGTGCATAAATATTCCCACCCCAAGTATGTACTATCACAATCTCCAATCCATAAGGACTAGTTAATTCAGGGTACGTGTTAACTATCCAAAGAAAAAGTGTCACCAAAAAATGTAAAATCTAAGGGGTCAAAGAACATGATGGAGCTGCAATACTGAAGGAAACATAAAATTTAAATAACTTTTTGATCCTCATCTCGGAGACGAGTTCCATAGTTTGCTCAGATTGTAGAAGCATAGAGAGAGAGGAAAAAACTTATTGTGGCTGCATATGGTGCCCCCCCAGCCAGGAGCAAATAATGACAGAACTTAAGTTGAAAGTCTTGCAAAAGACTACAATATTACGAGTTCAAATATGAGCAACATCAAACGCTTAATTGGGCAGGCATTGCCAGCTAAAATAGCCAAAGCAAGCTTCTAAAAATCAACCCTTAGACTCCCACCCATTCTGTTTGGCTTCACCAGGAAATCCAGCTCGGAGCAAGCTGCATGCAGGAGAGACCGGGAGAAAGAAAGTCTGGTGTATGGAACTCAGACACCTTACTGAGCTAGGAGAGTTAAACATTGCTGTATACCATGGAAATATTGTTTCAAAAACTCAAAGCAGCTAAGTGGGAGCTGCTTGCGCCAGCCTAGGGACTGTTAGATGCCACAGCTACCAGCCCTGTGCCTTAGTGTCGATAATCATCTACAAGTTTTAATTTTACTTATTACAGCCTATAAATCCCCCAGCTCATTATCTTACAAGTCTTTTGAAATAAAAGTCACACCCCACCAGATGAAAGTGGATCCTTCAGCACTTCCCTTCCCTATCTATTGTAAAGGAGCCAATACTCAGCCTGAACCTCTGTCATAAGATACTTCTCGAATGTAGAAAAATATAAAGTAAGTCAAGTTTTCTCTGCTCTAATAACAAACATTCATCAGCTTCCCAACAAAATAAACTAGCTGAAATGCTTTATTAATACAACTGATTTTCATATTATACTCCTAAATGAAGCGTGTCCAAAAAAATGCAAAAAAACATCCATTAGATTTACATCTTAGCTTGCATGGCTACTATACTATATCCAACTTATCATCTAACTGTCTCTGACGTGGAAATCTTGTGCTCTACCTCTATCGACGATTTCGCCGAATAACCTCATACTGAAATTATTTTCTGTGAAATAGCTGCTTCCAAGAACGGAACCACCCTTCTGTTAGTATCAGCTGTGTGCATAGATGTCCAACAGCAGAATAACCAAAGTAAACAAATTGATAACTAACAGAGCTCAATTGTAAGATTGTGGAGAACCACCAAGACACTCTACAAATTAACGGCGACTTCAACCTGCCTAAAATCACCTTCAAAGACTGGATTTTATGTGTCACAACAGTTCCTATTAGGCTAATGATTTACATGATTTATGATGCCCTGCTCTTCAGAATCGTTTACCGACCAGTGGGCCTTAGGGACGGAGAGCAGCCGAGTCTCCTTATATTTGTGCGTAGAGAGCAGAAGCTCTCCTCTCTATCTCATACTTGATCCCAATCGGAAAGAGTAACCATATCACTATAGACATCAAAATAAATTTCTTAGAAGTAGCAAGCGATTACATCAAGAAAACTTAATAACTAGAAACATTAAAATGGATCTTGACAGGCCCACATAGAACGACGTCTTTTCTGGTACTCTGGATCAGTATTGGAACAGCATTGGAACCTTTGGCAAGTTAGTCTCCAGACAAAGAGCACTGATAATAGTAAAATTCAAAATTAAAAGAGAAATCAACTGTACAAGCGGATAATGGAAGAAATGTAAAAAAAATAACTCCCTCGATTATAGTGAGAAATAAACCAAATCCTAAACAAAACTTTAGACTTTGACATGGAATCAGTAAGCAAGCTATGAATCTAAAGTTCCTGATAAAGCCAAAGACATTTATGGTATGTTTCTTGCCATAACTAGAATAGAAGATCTATCAAAAAATTGATTACTGGGCAAGGCAGAGGAACTACCAACATAAGCAAACCAGTAGATCTACTGATCTTGCAGTTTGTTTCAGTTTTGACCGCTCAACCTAATGGTGCTTACCTTGCCCAATAAAATACAAGATAAAAGTTACAATTTAGATTACAATGTTATCGCCTGCAGGTGTCCTAAAACGCTCATTGAAACTGTATCCCATTAATTCGCCAGGAGCCAATAAATACAACCCACTGAAAGAAACCGCTACTGAAAGAAACCGAAACAAACTGCTAAAAGTAACCGCTGACGTGAAAGTAAAACCCATCATAAGAATCTTCCGTATGTCAGATGCCTCTAGAGAGCTACTAAAAGACTGGAAAGTAGCAACATGACGCCATATTCAAGAAAACTGAAGCCACCAAGTATGAAAATAACTGGCCTATTGACTTAACATGCTGTTATTAAGATGCTTAAAAGTATAGTCAATGAGTCAGCTCTCAAACGTTTAACCACCATAAGATTTGTCACTCATGAAGCTTGCATTCCAGTCTGGAAAAAAAAAATAAAACACATCTATTGGAATCATATGAAATAGTCGCTGATCTGATTCACAAAGGACACCTATTTAACTTACGGCTGCTGAACGTACCCAATGCTTTTGACAAAGTACCCCACAATTGATTGTATTCCAAATTATCTAATGTTGATATCAAGTCAATCGTCAAGTCAGCCATCAAATCTTGAAAAATTTATATAGATAAAATTGAATTATCAAAAATCTGGGCTTATGAACCTAGCTTTTTTATTTTTTAGGTTGAAATGGTGACTAAAGCTTTATACAAGCTAATTGTATAATGTTTGAATTGTCCAATATCGATCTCTGTCAATTATTGTTATTACTGACCTGCGACACACTGTTTATCGTAGGCCGTCTTATATCCTCTTGGGTAGTGTGGTTGACAGCTTAGCGGTGAAGCATGTTTGGAGACTGTGGGTTCGCTTCTGTGGTAGAGAATCAGAATCTAAATCCTGGGGCTGACTATTAGATAACAAAAGGATTAAGCATTTCTCTATAGGTACTTATTCTACTTACAAACTTACACCTTCAATATAGCACTCCAGCAGGTAAGTTTTCTATCCAAGGACAGTACAATTAAAACAGTCAATGCGATAGCCTCCAAACTAAGCAAAGCTCTGACTTGTATGCCAAGCAAAGCTCTGCCAAGAAATTTTGCGTTGTTTTTTCTAAGACTAGTGTGCCCGTCTCAAGCTTTGTTCGTGGGGAGTCCGAAAGTAGCTGGTTGTAATCTCGCTTGGTTTAGTTCCTCAGAAGAAGAACACTTGCTACGTATTCTCTAAGACTTGATAAGGAGATAAAAGAACGATTTGAAACCTAGTTTTATCAGCTCAATACTAATAATAATGCGTTTGTATCGACTTAGGTCATTAGAATGTTATAATTGCTTTGGACCTATCTGTGAATGGTTTTCATTTTCTGTGGAAGCAGTTCAGAAGCTGAAGATTACCGTATATTAGAGTTAAAAAAAAAAAACCTTGATTGCCCCCTACCTGTCCATACTTCTAGAATTATTCCTTATAATTTAAGACTAATGGCCCAAACAGTTTAAGTAATGAGTCACAAATGAAATAGCCAGTAGTAGCTGAAGTAGTGAATCAAAACCTCAAGGAACAACCACTCCAGAAACAATATTTAGGGGAGAACCAATGATGGTTCTAGGCCTGGGCTACAGAGGGTAGCTGCCCTCCCCCATACAATTTTTTGACATTAAGTTCTGTTTATTTTATATTTTTACGGGTGTAACTCCATCCCCCCATTATGAGGCCTAAAACTGTTACTGGGATGTGCCTAGGGGAACGCCATCTTTGATGTTGAAGAGTTATGAAAATATCTACAAAATGGAAGTACACTTAAGATTTAACAATAAATTTACTTTAATCTTCCTTTCTTGAAATATAGATAAATTATGGGTTTTTTTTATAGAGTTTCTTGTATATGTTAAGCTATGTTTCAATACTTAATTAAATAATTAGAACCCAAGGCAACTTTTTTGAGGAATGTGTTTTTTTAGGCATATGGTTAGTTCAATAATTCAAGTTAGTAATAAATCTTCTTTGCCCTTTTTATTTATTTTTTATTTTGTTTTTTATTTACGTTTTTTATTACTTTTGCAACTCAAATTATGTCTGTTGACAAGTTCCACCAATCATTACCCCCCCCCCTCCTTCTACTGCCCCAAAATCATGCTTCAAGCATTCAAACCTCTTCCTCCTCCAAAACTAGATTTTTGACTATAAGTAAGGGCCTCAAAAGTGATTCTGGCATCATACCTTTCTCAAGTTCTGAATGGCAGTGGGGCAATGGAGATCTTGCGGCAATGGAGTGGTAGCGTATGTTATCGGTGATGCTTTTAATTTCTCAACTGTGTGGCAATGGATGTCTAATTTAAGGGGCGTACCTAATGTTTGGATATGATGACAATAATTTTCTACAGCCGGTTGTGTGTGAGGAGTATATTGGTAAAAATTTATATTTCAGAGAGACCGCTCTCATCCTATTTGCATTTCTAATAACAACAATAAAAGGCTGGTACCGTTCTTTTTTGTTTCATGCTTTTTTTTATTTACAATTTTTTCTCTTTGCATTTCCTTTTTTGTGTTATCTCGTTTTCCTATAATCTATATTACAAAGTGAACGCCTCTGGCTGAGACAGAGTGAAAACTGTAATTAAACTTTTGCAATTTTTTTAGAAGAAAAAAATTAAAAAGAAAAAACTTAAAAAAGGAAGAAAAAAAATGTATGAAAACAATCGTCAAAATTATGCTAAAAACGCATAGCACCAAAAAGTATAAGATGATTTAGCTTTCTTTTGAAAGAAAGTTAGCTTTAGGAACCAACACATTTTTATTGTTTAAGTTTTTACGGATGAAAGTGTTGTCAAATTCTTTGAGTTTGCTTTTCTGATTTTCCAAGTGCAAAACTACCTTAAATCCCCATTAATAAATAAATGAAACCCAAAATGAACAGAAAATACAATAGATAGCCGACTGAAACTCAAAACGGTTCAAAATTAAAAGGAGTAGGGCTGACAGCCACCATTTCTTCTCAAAACCAGAATATAATTAGCCCTTTACTAAAAAAAAGCCAAAAAACAAAGAACCATCTATTTTCATTTAATATTCGTATGCTGAAATTTATTCCTTATAGACTTAAGACTTCTTTATTTATTAAGGTGAAAAGGTTTAAAATTAATTCTGTTTTCAGTAAAGGGCCAATTATGTTCCGGTCTTGAGAAGAAATGAGGGGTGTCGCCCCTACTCATGTTCATTTTTGTTTTAAGTTGTGATGTTGTTATTTTCAGTGAGCAAAAATTCAGCTATTTTCAGATCGTTCTTAATCAGTACTAGGAAATCCAGATCTCTCCATGAAAAATTTATGTACTTGTGAATTATATGCCATTCACTAAAATTTAAGCTGTGCAAAACTCGAGATCAAATTGATTTCTTTGTTACTAAAAAAAAAAAAAAACTTGACCTACATATTTGCTGGAGAAGGGGGGGGGGCTATATCGTCCCCCCTGTCCCTTATTTACAAATATAAAATCATGTATACATAATTTTATTGTTATAATTTATTATTTTATTTAATAAAAAAATACTTAAAATTATATACCCTCAATTATATATTTCCCATTTATTCTGTCATTTGTCTTTGTCTTGTCATACGCTAAGCTGAAAAAAACTAATGAAGAAACCGGTTTGTTCTCGAGTTTTACGAAGTGTAAACTTGATTGAGTGACGTGTAATACACATATACCAAAATCTTTTCCTCCTAAGGAAAATAAAAAAACTAAACTGAAATAAAATTCTCAAATTTGGAAAACTGTATTCCATTGGAGGGGGGGGGGTATATCCTGAGAGGAGGTAATATTTTGCTTGGACAGAGTTTCATTGGGGGTATTTTCCAGGGGGAGAGGTAAAACCAAGCCACCAAGGAATAGGTAACCCTTGCTCATAATACCTCATGTTTTCCGTATAATTTTTAAGTTCTTAAACTTCCCCCCTTTCAAATATTTGCTAACTCTTTGACAGAATTCAGCAAGTGCGCTTTGTCATAGCTGTGAGGTTGTTTATGCACATCAAAGTAATTCTAAAGTATGATTAAAAACCACGTGAAAAATTAAATCGGCATAAAAGATGCCGAGCCAAGAATCGCAAATAAAACGTCCGACTGATGATTTCAGTTAACTTTTAAAGTGAAATGAATGCGGCTTTGGTGTTCTGTTTCATTTGTAATCAATTAACAGCAGCAACATTTAATTTTGAAGAAATCATGGTGGGTAGTGGGTGGGTGGGCAGAATTTATCTTTTTAAATCGCAACAAACGTATTTGTAAGTTGAACGTTTGTATCTTCTTGTATTTTAGAGTTTAGTATTTTTTGTAAGGGAAAGATGGGAAAATCTTTAGGTGGCTAATTTAACTAGTTCTAAATAGACAACAGTAGTGTCAGTATAGCTAACTATTCTTTAGAAATTGATATTAAAACTTAGCTCTCCTGCTCAAAATGAAGGTAAAATTCTAGTTTACTGATTTTAGGATATCTTGGAAATGGGTTAAGTTAGGGAAATGAAACTTTCAGGAATGGGTCTACAGTATAAATTATATCCTGGGAACGTATTTTGAAGCACCTACTTTCACTTCCTTCTCCCTTTAGAGGGTCCTGACCCTTAAAAATACGTGTGTTATAAAGTGAAACTGCAAAATAGATCTTCTACTTGAATGAAGTACTACAAAAGGTAAAATTCTAGTTTATTGACTTTTGGCTATCTTGGAATGGGGTTAGGTTAGGAAAGTAAAACTTTCAGGGACAGGTCTACAGGATAAAGTACATCCCAGGAAGGTATTTTGAAGTACCCACCTCTACTCCTTCTCCCTCTAGAGGGCCCTGAAATTTGCCTACATGACAGGTCTATACCTATTGAAATTTTGACAAAATAACATTATACCTTAATTATCAGTTACCAGTTGGTTTTTCTCTACCTTTAGTTTTCAAAATGCAATTCCTGTTATTTGAGTAGAATTCTGAGTCAAATCAATGTTTTTTTTTTAATTTAGGAAATGTATTTGCATAACTTTAAAACCTTTTAAAAGAGGTTGTGAAGCTGAAAACAATTTTGTAGGGTAAAATTCTAGTTAATTGACTTCTTGCTATCTCAGAAAGGGTTTGGGTTAGGAAAATGAAACTTTCAGGGATGAATCTACAGATTAAAGTATGTCCTGGGAAGGTATTTTGAAGCAACTACCTCTACTCCTTCTCCCTCTAGAGGGCCCTGACCTTTGATGACCTTTAAAAATATGTGTGTTATAAAAGTGAAACCTTGCAGAATAGATCTTCTGCTTAATTGAAGAACAACAAAATTATTTTCAGCTTCATAACTTTGCTCAATTTTATAAGGTTTTTATAAGGTTTTAAAGATATGGAAATATGTTTCCTAAATCTTGAAAAAAAAAACATTGATATGGCTCAAAATTCTACTCAAATAACAGGAATTACATTTTCAGAACTAAGGCAGAGAAAAAGTAACTGAAAATCTATCATTAAAGAATATATATTTTCGTACGATATGCATATGAATATGTGCAACTGTTAGCTTTTCCAAACTTATAATTATGTCAGATAAGTAAATTTGAAATGTAATGTAAGAATGGGGGTTGAGAAGGGCAGTGGTCCTGTTCATGTGGAGGATAGATTTTGTCTTGATTTAAATTTCTATGATGCCTTCTTAGTTTCATTTGAAAAAAGAGATGTATTTTTCGTTTGATTTCTGTTCATTATTAACATTATGCTCAAGCCTATCAAAAATATTAATTTATTCCAGTTTTTCTATAAAACTGTCACGCACATAACACATATACTTATATTTACTCAAATATATATCTTAATTACTATAATTTATTCGCTTCTTCCCTCTAGTATTCAGAGACAGAGTAAGGCCTTGGCCAATGCGCTTATACCAAAAATCTGAAGGTTCCTCACCACACAGGAAAGATCAGGGATGAATTCTTTTAAGTACAATTATTATACTTACCAGGATTGCCGTATCTCGGCCTAAAATCTCGGAAAACGCTTAGAGTGGAGGGTTCGGGCTGAAACTTGGTGAGAAAAAAAGCACAAATCCTAGATACTTGATTGACATAATCGGAACGGATCTGATCTCTTTGGGTGAGTTGGGAAGGGGGGTTTAAATTAGAAAAATGAGGTATTTGTAACTGAGGAACGGGTGAATAGATCTTAATAAAATTTGATATTTAGAAGGATCTTGTGCTTTAGCGCTCTTATTTTATATCCCGACCAGATCTGGTGACAGTGGGGAAAGTTGGAGGGAGAAACCGGAAATCTTGGAAAACGTGAAAATCGAGGTATCTTTATCTTACGAATGGGTGATCGGATCTTAATGAAACTTGATATATAGAAAGATCTTATGTCTCAGATGCTCCATTTTGAATTCAAATTGGATCCAGGGACATGGGGGGATGGAGGGGGAAACAAAAGTCTTGGAAAACGCTTGGGGTGGAGAGATCGGGATGAAACTTGATGGGAAGAATAAGTACAAGTTCTAGATTCCGAATTGACATAATTAGAACAGATTCAAGGGGGGGGGGGGATTTCCAGTGTTTTTGGCGAGTTTGGTGCTTCTAGACGTGTTAGGAAGATGAAAATTGGTAGGTGTATCAGGGACCTGCACAAATTGACTTAATAACAGTCGTTTTTTCTGATTCAACCATCTGGGGGGCTGGAGGGAGAGGAAAAGTTGAAAAAATATGGTAATTTTGTCTTAGGAACGGGTGATCGGATCTTAATGAAATTTGACATTTAGAAGGACCTAGTGGCTCAGAGCTCTTGTTCTGAATACCACTACCTCCAGTGTTATTGGGGGAGTTGGAGGGGGAAATGGGAAATCTTGGAAAACGCTTAGAGTGGAGAGATCGTGATGAAACTTGGTGGGAAGAATAAACACAAGTCCTAGATACGTGATTGACATAACCAGACTGAATCTGCTCTCTTTGGGGGAGTTGGGGAGGATGTTAATTGGGAAAAATTAGAAAAATTGAGGCATTTTTAACTTACGAGTGGGTGATCGAATCTTAATGAACTATAGTATTTAGAAGGACCTCGTGTCTCAGAGCTCTTATTTTAAATCTCGACCGGCATTAAGCCTCTGATTTTCCTTTAAAATCGATCTATTGATTCATAGAACTTTGTTAGAGTTCATACCATGTGAGCTCTTGACTCTTGGCTCTTCCGACCTCGTCACAAGTGCCATATTAGCTTTTAGCTCTTGTTTTTAATAGGTAGAATCTTTATCAAAAGTTTGGGCTTTATATTTGCACATTGGGGGGGGGGGGTGTTGTGCATTATATCAAATACCTAACTTAACCTAATCTAACCACAAACAAAATATGATGAAAATATAATACTTTCTTAGAAAATTTTTTAAATTACAACTTGGAATTATGTACCCAGAACACAGAAATTTCGTTAAGAATCGCGTTAAAAGGAGGTCTTCCTTCTGCCTTTACTGCCGCCTGCCACATATACTCTACTAAGTGTGATTGTAAATGATGGCGGGATATACAGGATCATAAAGTCTTAGAACAGATTCGGGGGGAGGGGGGATTTCCAGTGTTTTTGGCGAGTTCGGTGCTTCTAGACGTGTTAGGAAGAGGGCGCTTCGCCCCCCAAGCCCCCCACGCGCGTAAGTCGTTACGCACCATATTAGTTACGCCCCAGTTGGGGGGCAAAGCGCCCCCACCAACTAGGTGTTGGGGTGGCGAAATTTATACAAGATATTATAATGATCGGAATATTTTAATGAAATATTTATCTACGATGATTGTTATTTTTCGTTATAACAATAATTTTACAAGTTAAAAACATTTTTTGTTAAATTGTATTTTATCACTCGCGACCCCATAATTTTGCTATGCAGCCCCAAATGGGGTCGCGACCCATAGTTTAAGAAGCCCTGCTGTAGCACATATGGTGTGGAGCTTTACAACTTATACAAAAAGGACAGTTCTCGCACATGGATGCAGATTTTGACTTATGGTGACTAGCTCCACATTTTGAGCGCAGGATAGTGTTTGTGCAGTTTGTTGCAAGGTGGCCAGTCATATGGCAGTTAAAGCATCGACGAGGCAAAAACCGAAACTCCTGGGTGGCAAGTCCCTCATAACTGATTATCACTGATTCTTATAATTTGCAGTATGTAATAAAACTTTATAATATGCAGTATGTTTCGATTAATCAAGTTTTCTTCCATCCTTTCCTTTTCTTCCTTCCAACTTTTTCTTTCTTTCCGTCCCTAGTCAAGTTTCCTTCCATCATTTCCTTTTCTTCCTTCCCATTTTTTCTTTCTTTCCGTCCATAATCAAGTTTCCTTCCATCCTTATCTCTTGTTTTTAAATAATTGCAACTAATATTTTTTGACGAATCCTTTGAAATCACTTTGACTGAGGGGTTTTCACGGTTCAAGAAAAAACCAAACCCTTTTGTAAAAAGAAAATATGACGCATCATTAGATGATAAACAAGGAAAAAATATATTATTAGGACTATATCTGGGACTATTAGGTGGAAGGGGTCCATTCTCATGGAAAGGACCACCATTTTTGAAAAGAGCATAAAATAAGGAATCTTAGAATACTACTCTTTTTGTTTTACAATGTTTCCTTCAAAATTACTCCTAAGCAATTCTTTTGAGTGTTTTGATGGTTTTTTAATCCTGAAGTTTTTGCATATTTCTACTTTTGTTCGTGTTTAGTTTCTTCTTGGAAAAATTACAACTTTTTAATGACCCAGCATTATGCTAATAAAACCATCTTGTCTTTTAAGATATTCAATTTCTTGGTCAGAAAGAGCTGGAAGACAATGCTTGGCAACGTTGTTTTTCCTTTTATTTTTAAAGGAACTGTAAAATACGAAACGTTAAAGTCAGTGTTGTGGAAGTAATTAAATACATGTAATTCCCGGGAGAATCTAGCCGAAGTTCAAAAGATTCGGTGCAATTGTTTCCCCCTAAATCAGAAAATAGCTCGTTATAAAAAAAACTTGCAAAATACTGACAAATTTCTTTGGCTGCAAATGTACTTGAATATACATACCCTTATAAGAAAATATTTGAAGGTCCAATTAAAAAGATTCTGAAGGAACTGGTTTTCTCCTTCATCATTCCAATGAATAAAAAACTGTCATCAGAATGTGCTGTTACAGCACAAACGACCGTGCATTACTGCTACAGCACATTTCAACATTCTTACATAGTTATAAGGTTTGTTCAGTGAAACCCCAGCTCTTATTTATTAATATTGCCCCATCACACTTTTATCAAGATTTGTGCACTCTCAGTGAAAGGTTAACAGAAATTTTCTGACTTCAACGGATAACTGGAACAAACTTGGTGTTAATAATTCCAGAACATTAAGCTTACATAGGCTTATTAGAGCATTAAGCCTGCATTTTACCTTCACTTTAGCCTGTCATTTGCGCATAAGGAAATCTCTGGGAGCTTTAAGAAGCAAGACTAAGGGTAGAGTACGTCCTGTGCTTGCATTTTAAAAAGTGTACTTCAAATCTGTTGGTATATTTTTGAAAGCCGATCACAATATTTATTTTTGCTGAAGACTGTAAATTTTCATAGCCATCTCATAACCACCAAACAGTATGGTGGTCAATTATTGCACCATTTTAAGCTAGTAGAAAGACCACAAAACCCGAAAGGTTTTTGTGTGTTAAGGTTTAACCTTATAAAAAGAAAAAAAATGTTTGAGTAACAACACCACTAAAATCAAACTTTGTTTTTCTGTGAACAAGGCATCTTTTGACGAATATACTTTCATATTTCTGCAGATGACACTATCGGGCCCGAAAACTGTCATATCAACCAAACAACCAGGCAAAAATATTGTCATGTTTTTTCCCCAGTTTATACACTAGCAAAGATTATTATTATGCTTAAAAGATCTATCAACGTATTTTTTCCATTTGGCATTTAATAGACATTACAAAACAAACATATAAATTAGTAGAAGGTTCTTTAGCTCATTAGCATGCAATTGAGGTCCATTTCAACAAGAGCAATAAATTAATTCTGATTTCTTTCTCTTTCCTCTGTTTGAGGATTTCAGTAGTTAAGAAATTGAAGGCATCAAGCTCATCCCATCAATTATTATAACTTATCCTAGGTACAGATGGGCACCGATCAATATTTCTATTTTCATAGCCATGTTCCCTTTTCTTATAAAAGTCCAAAAAGTATGCAGGTAACAAGTTATAAAAGATTTTATACATAAGCAAATTCACAAAAATAACGAAACCATGCTCAAATTTTGCCACTGCAAACAATTTTATAGTTCACCTTCTTTGTCCTTTCAAATTCTTCTCCAGAAGCAATTCCAGTCTCTGGATGGGGCCACCATGACCTTCAGGTGTGACTGCTTTAATTCGTGGTAAGTATCTTTCAGCCAGGTTAGTTAGTAACTCCATTGTCCTTTCAGACTGCAGTTGTAACAGTCTTGGATAACATACTTCAAGATAAACATTCAGTAGTGTTGCAGTCACATCCACTTCTGGTTCTGTTTTGAGAATCAAGGAAATCCATTCCTGGGCATTAAGTAAAGGCATCACATTCTGATTGGGTTGGACGAAAAGGGAAAAATATAAACGAGACACTGCTTCCATCCGCTTCAAAAATTTATTTGGCTCCTCAATTTCCCCACCTTCACAGTGATAACCCCGACACCGATAGTAATCCTCTTTAGATTGGCCTTCAAATTTAGATGGAAAGAATGGCACTAGATAAGGACAAGTTTTGTAAAAGCTGGCAAGCATGACCTTCTCGAATTCTGAGAAGTCTGACATCAGGGACGTAATGAGCTTGGCACACATTAAAGTAGTTTCATGCCCGTTCAAATCACCTCGCTTCAAAAACTTCTCTACTAATTTCAGAACAGCAAAGGGTGCAAGAAAATCAGGAATAGAGAATATTTTGTTTGTTTGATCTACCACAGACTTTCCAGACAAGAGGTGTTTAAGCTTTTCCAGCTTCTCAGCAAATCCTCGTGAATCAGATGGCGTGATTGTGTTCAATATTGTTTGTATAAATTTCTTGGTATTGTCTCGAACATGTTTGGTGTTACGATCTTCACACAATTTTAAGACTTTGTCTTCATACTTTCTTAGGAATTCTTGTAAATCTCTATGGAAAAGTTCCCTTGATTGTGGCAAAATGACAGCTTCAGTTTTCGAGTCCCTCTGTCTTGATTTTTCGACTCTCATCGCTGGCACCCTTGCCGACATTTCTTCTTCATCAGTTGTTTTTACCTCAATATTTGCCGTCGCAAAAGCATTTTGTAAATCCTTTATCCTCATGTTCTCCTCTTCTTCCTTCTGTAGGTTGTCTCTTCTAAACGTTTCTGCTTCTTTAGCCATCAAATCAGCCTCAAAATTGACCATCAATGTCTCCCATATTTTATCATATTCCTCTTTAAATTCAAAAGCTCTTCTTTCTGCCTCAAGCTCAAGTCTGTCTAGATCTTCTGCCTCAAGTCTGTCTAGATCTTCTTGTCTAAGCTTAGCCTCAATTTCTTTATGCTTGCACTCAACTGCAAATCGCTTTTCTTCTTCTTGCATTTTCGTTTGAAATGCGAGGATTTTATCGTCAATCTTGGCCTCAGCAAATATTCTTGACTGTTCGTCTCTTTTCTCAAGAGCTTTCTGTGCATAAAAACTTTCCCAAAGAGACAGGTCAACCACATATGTGTCCTTTATTTCTTCGTTTTGTTTATTTTCTAAATTTAACTTTCTTGCTATCAAAGATTCATCATGAGTTTCTTGAACTTCTACTGGAACTCTCCAACTTAATAATTTAACATCTCTTTTTTCATTTCTTTCTTCAAACTCTTCATTTTTGAAAGTAATCGTGCCAATATCTTGAACTAGCTCTGAAACAAGATTTTCCAAGCCATCTACAATCAAAACTGCTGTGTTCATTTCTATTTCTTCAAAATCAGACATGGAGACTCTTAAAATAAGCTGCAGCATTTCATATCTCCTTTCGTTATACTTGATTAAAAAGGGGGTTACTTGTGACCCAAAAAACATGCCCAAGTGACATAACCGTAATTCCTTTGTAATTTTGGCTGAAGAATCAATAAAATCCTTTAAATTTTCCATCATCTGTTCCATAAAGAGCTCATATTTTCTTTTTTCTTCTTGGTGTTCTGTAACATCCATAGCCTCCAAGTTCATTTGTTCTTTTTGGTTTTCATTACAGACTGTATCCCAGCTAAAAAGAGACATGATTATATTCAATATGAAATAGAGAATGTAGGTAACTTTATTACTTCTGGGCGCAGGTGGATTAGACAAACTATTGAAGGAGTTTTGTATTGAAGTAAGATCTGAAAGTGGGTATGACGTCTGAAGACTGCTGGAATATTTCTGGCTGGGTGCCTCCCTCTCAAATGAATTCATTTCCAAACACCATGCTTCCATTACACTATTTAAATTCTCTATAACCATATCTAGATCTTGCATAACGTTTTCTGGGAATCTTTGTAAACAAGTAAGTATTGTTTCTTGAATTTCACAGACCTTCTTAATATAAGAGACACTAGCCAAAAGCAGACGATTTTTTCTTTGATGTAACAAAAACACTTCAGTAATCTTGCTGATTAATCCATTCAATACTTCTTCAATTTCTAAGATTAACTTTTTAAGTTGAAATTCTTCTTCCGATGCTGCATAGGTTTTATGTCCAGGTTGACACTCAAAATGAAATTTAGCCTGCTGACCATATTTCAGTTTCCCATATTTGGAGCTTTTCAGATGTTCTAAAAGCCTATTTCTGGAGGATTTAGCAGACACATCACTTAAAACTTCTCCAACATCAAAAGATTTCATAATGGGTGTATCGGTTCTGTTTGGAATCAGCAACCGACACACATCTACGTTTGTATACATATCCTCTTTCATGCTATATACTTGTCCACAAGCCTTAGATTTTAGACTGTTTAAATTACGTAGCCTAACACTCGTTTATATACTGAAATTATGACGTCATTTCATAATGATTTTACTGACGTCATTCTGACTAAATTCTGTGTATAGTTCTTTTTTTTTCAATTTGATTGTAACTTACGATGGTGACGTCATTTCATCTCGTGAACGAAGATGCAGTTTTCTGTCATAAAAACGATTTTATTTTAAATATTGTATTTTTTTTAATTACATAGTTACGTAGATGTATAATTTCTTTTATAAATGAGCCCTCAAACTTTCATGAAAATTTCCTGAGGTATCCGGCCATGAAAATTTCAATGATGTACTTTTAGTTTTTTATTCGATATAGTTTCGTAATTGTAACTTTTTGGTTTCTATTCACCAAGTTTCCTCCTTTACTAGGTTGTAGCTGCCGCTGCAACCACAATCATAGGAGCTATGTACATATTAACTTAATAGTTCAATTAGAATTTCTTAACGGCATTAGAGCGTAATGTCAGTATTCATGAACTTAAACTATTTTAGGGAGCTTATAGATTTGGAAGAATATAACATTTATAATACATTCTAGATTCATCTACAATGTTATATGAGGAGACAGGGTCAGAAATTCGATTGGAAAAAGCACTAGATAATTTCCCAATGACAATACTTATGGGTAATTTTGTCTCCTTTGAATTATTGATAGAAAAGGGTTGTAAATTCCACAAATTGCTCATCCTTTACATTCAGGATTTATCATTGAGAATGAGGGGGTTCTGTGTTTGATCCTGCGTTATGCCAAAAAGACTAAGAGCATTAAGACGATTTGATGACGTTCCGACTATTTTCAGTAAAACGGCTAATTTTGATCAGACGTCCTTGGGAGAAGGGCAGCTAAAAGAGCTAGAGAGAGGGAGCGATTACCATCAATCATTTGACTCTTATAAAGAGCGCTAAAGCTCTAAGAAAAAAAAACAGCGATGTTTGATTCTAATGTTTAAGGTTAGTTAAATAAAAATTTTAAGATTGCTATACCACATTTTGCGGATAAAGAGTGATTTGTTGTCAAAAGAGAGCAAATTGAGCAAAATGGCCAATCCAAAAAACAGAATGTTTTTTATTGAGGAGGGAAACGGTCATAAAAAACATCAGCCAATCCAACCAACAGTGGATTGCATTGTGTTGTCAAACCTTTGAGATAGTAACAGGAACATAGTTTTAAATGAGAATCCCCCGTGTTTTAGTAGCAGTTCTTAATAATCGGGACAAATAGTCAAACTTTAGCGTAAAGAGCAAGATATTGAGGCGGGAGCAACTCTTCATACACGGAATAATTTCTGTTTGTTTTGAGTTTTAATTTTTATTCTTACTTCCAGTTTAAAAAACTTGTTTTATTTAATTTCTGTTCGTTTTTAAAATAACACAGGTAAATCTGGCTTAGTCTCCATGAAATATACTCCCCCTCCCCTCACTGGAACCTCCTCAGTGAAAAAATATATCCAAAGTAAAGTGTATCCCCCGTCAACCTCCGTCCCAACATTTCGATCGTCGCTGAAAATCCCCCCCCCCCCTCCAGTAAAATTTTTTACGGACGATTTAGCCTAAAAATTATCCTTAGCATACTTTCATTTGGTAATGACTTTAATCTCTAATTGGTTTCTCGATGACTCATGAAATGCCCCCTTCCGTAGAATTTGCCCCCGGAAATGAAAGCACACAGAAAATAGTTACCGAATAATTCCTCAGAACATCTACACATACGAAATTGAGTTTGCAAAGATAATGTAAAAAAATTAACAAGAATTTTGGATAGGAATTCTGTCAAATCCACTCAGTGTAAAATTTCCCCAGGAATCCTCACCCCCAAAAATTTCCTTCCCCAAGGAAGATTCTCCCAAAACTATTTTTATTGGTCATACTCTCTCTTTGCCGTTTCAATTTTGCATGAGGGGTTGTTCCAGCAAAATTTTCCAGGAGAAATTTTCAGCTGGGTTTGCATTGTACAGGGGATTCTTTCCTGGCGTGAAGATTTCTGCAAAAAAAATTTCATGGGGGTAATTTTCCAGGGACAAATTATCCATTAAAGAACTTTGAACAGGATCAACTTCTTACCGAGGGGTAGAAGAGGGAACTTGGGAAAATTACCACGGAAGTAGATTTTCATTTTGTTTTGAAAAATGATTTTAAATTAATGTCTTTTTACAAGGAAATTATGTTAAGGAGAATTTTCTGGCGGATTCGTCCGCAAGAAATTTTAGGGGGGAATTTTCAGCAAGAATAGAATTTTTAAGAAGGAATTTTTGGCGAGGTGGGTATCAAACAGTTCGTGATAACGAACTGTAGTAAGGAGCGACCCGGCTCAATAGTAAACGAAAGTCTAAAAAACGGAATTTTGATGCTAAAAGATATATCAAAAGAATCAGATTTTTATGCTGATTCTAAATATATAAGTTTAGCCATTTTGTTCCGCATAGTCTAAAACCATAATAACTATTTCTTTGGGGATGACTTGCCCCCCACAGTCCCTGGGGGAGGGGCTGCAAGTTACAAACTTTGGCCAATGTTTACATACAGTAATGGTTACTAGGAAGTGTACCGACGTTATCAGGGGGATTTTTTTGTTTCTGGTGTGGGGTTCAGGGGAGGGGGCTATATGGGAGGATCTTTCCTTGGAGGAATATTTCATGGAGGAAGAGAAATTCAATCAAAAGGACGCAGGACTTTCTAGCATTACTATAAAAAAGCAAACAATGAAAATATAAACATGAAAAAGTTTTTTCAATTGAAAGTAACACGAAGCATCAAAACTTAAAACGAACAAAGGTTATTACGCATATGAGGGGTTTTAAAAAACTTTAGCATAAAGAGCGAGGTATTTAGGAGGAGATAAATACTTCACTCTTTATGCTAAAAATTTTTAAAGTAATTTCAACTATTTATTCTCGGCCTTTCTGATTCAGGGGTCATTCTTAAAGAATTGGGACAAAACAAGATTTAGTGTGAAGAGTGAAGTATTAACAAGGGGACCAACCCCCTCATATATATAATCAAAAATATAAGAATATAAAAGTTTGTTACGTAAGTTAATTCTTAAGTTGCGTATTATTTTTACTAATAAAAACGTTCGTTAAAAATTAAAAGATCTAGCTGCCTTTTTAAGTAACCGAAAAATTGGAGGACAACTAGGCCTCCTTCCCCACCCCTTCTTTCTCAAAATCGTCTGATCAGAGCTAAGAGAAAGCCATTTAGCCAAAAAAGAATTAATATGCAAATTTCATTTTAATAATTTATGTACGGAGAGCCAAAACCAGACATGCATTAATTCAAAAACTTTCAGAAATTAAATAAAAAAAAACAAGTTTTTTGAAATGAAAGTAAGGAGCGACATTAAAACTTAAAAACAAACAGATATTACTCCGTATATGAGAGGGGTTTTTCCTCCTCGACGCCCTGCTCCTTGCGCTAAAGTTTGATTCTTTCTCGCAACTCTACTTTTTAAAACAATAGAAAACTTTAGCGTAAGGAGCGGGGCGTCGAGGAGGAAAAACCCCTTTCATATACGGAATAATTTCTGTTCGTTAAAAGTTTTAATGTCGCTCCTTACTTTCATTTCAAAAAACTTGTTTTTTTTATTTAATTTTGGAAGGAACAATAGCTTCAGCGTAACGTAGAGAGCAAGGTCTTGTGGAAGGTGAATCTCCTTTCATATACGTAATAATTACTGTTCGTTTTAAGTTTTGATATTTCTATTTACTTTCAGTTGAATAATCTTGTTTTTTTAAGATAATTTCTGATTGTTTTTAAATTATACCGGAAAATTATTCTCTCTCGCCAAGAAAAATTCCGATACTTGTGTTTTACACACCACTCACTCAAGTTTAAGAAGCATAAAACTCGCAAACAAATCGGTTTCTTTGTTACTTTAGAAACAAATTTGGGCTCTATATTAGCACATTAAGGGGGAGGGGGTAAAGTATAGCGGGTCTGCATGCAAGATGTGTTACGTAAAATTACTTTGCATATTATGAAGTAAGAATTGTTTTTTTTTTACTTCAATTTTCACACTCGGATACAAAATGAAGCAAGTTCTTATTCACAAATCCACATATAGGGAAGATCATTGGATATTGGAAGTTAGAAGATCTATTGCCCTTTTTAAGAGTCAAAAGTGAATGAGCCATAAGCCCATCATTCCCCAAAGCACATCCGATCACAATTTTAAGGGAATTATTTTGTTCAGCATTTTTGAAAGATCCAGTAATTATGTCTCTGGGGATGTCAACCTCCCACTTCTCAGGCTAGGGGCTGTAAATTAGGCGATTCAGGTGGGCCTTTCAGAACATGTTAGGGGAGCATTGAATTAAATAAATTTTAAATTTTGAACCAAATCAAAAGAAGGTATACGTATGCAAAATGTCAAAAGAGCATGTCTCAATATGCTCTTTCAGAACTTTCAGAAAATACTAAAAAGGGAAAATCATCTGATCAAAAAGGCAATATGTGCAGGCTGCTAATAATGCTTAAAAACGTTTTAGTTGATAAATCGCTGAACAAATTTAAAGTCCCTCATTTATTATTGCATCTTTTCTGTCAAATAGGAGTCAAGTTGTTAAGTACAAAAATGTTTATTCTGATCTTCTTGCGGAGCTCTGCAGAGTACACTTTTAGGTCCTTTACTATTTTTGGCTTTGATAAACAATCTTGGTAATGAATCAGCTGATTGATGGAAGTTTGTGGATGACATGTCATTGCTCGAAAGGTGTAGAGAAAGTATTAAGAATACTGCAATGGAAATTACCGAAGACGTCGAAAGTGAAGCAACCCAGTCACAAATGAAGGTAAATTTCCATAAGACTAATATTATGACCCTTAGTTTTCTTAAATCAAAGCCATCATTTACAACTCCAATACCTAATGGAATAATCACAACAAAATGTCAATTCTCAGGGGTCACACTGACATTTCAAATGGGAAGCCCACACTTGCTCTATTGTTAAACAGGCTAGTGCATCTCTGTCTCGCCTTTAGCTATTTGCAAAATTTCCATGGCCAAAAGCACGTATCCTCCGCCTTTACATATTTTTAGTTAGTTCATTGATTAAGTATTCTTGCCACGTGTAGTACGTCTATACTGGCTTTAGGCATATACTCCCCTTAAAATTCCCCCGTGTAATATACCCCTTTTGAAAAACACCCCAGTGTAAAATAACCCTCTTGGAAAATACCCCACACCCCTCCTGGAAAACACCCCCCTCAAAAAATGCCACCGTAGAAAATATCCTCCCCCCTGTCGAAAATACCAACCCCGGATAATACACCCCCTCACCCCCCGTGGAAAATAAAGTTTCCCAAATTTGAGAATTTTATTTTATTTTGATTTTTTAGGGGAAGAAATTTTTGGTCTGCGTATTATGCACCATTTATTTAAGTTTACGCTGTGTAAAACTCGAGAACAAACAGGTTTCTCCGTTAGTTTCACTAAGCTTAGCGCGAGACAAGACAAAGATAAGTGACAGAATAGATGGGAAATATATAATTTGGGCTATATATTTGCATGTGAGGGGGGGGGGGGTAAAGTATTTGGACAGTTTGAAGTAAAAAAAACAATTCTTACTTCATAATATGCAAAGTAATTTTATGTAACACATCTTGCATGCAGACCCGCTATACTTTACCCCCTCCCCCCTAATGTGCTAATATAGAGCCCAAATTTGTTTCTAAAGTAACAAAGAAACCGGTTTGTTCGCGAGTTTTATGCTTCTTAAACTTGAGTGAGTGGTGTATAAAACACAAGTATCGGAATTTTTCTTGGCGAGAGAGAATGATTTTCCGGTATAATTTAAAAACAATCAGAAATTATCTTAAAAAAAAACAAGATTATTCAACTGAAAGTAAATAGCAATATCAAAACTTAAAACGAACAGTAATTATTACGTATATGAAAGGAGATTCACCTTCCACAAGACCTTGCTCTCTACGTTACGCTGAAGCTATTGTTCCTTGCAAAATTAAATAAAAAAAAAAACAAGTTTTTTGAAATGAAAGTAAGGAGCGACATTAAAAATTTTAACGAACAGAAATTACTCCGTATATGAAAGGGGTTTTTCCTCCTCGACGCCCCGCTCCTTACGCTAAAGTTTCCTATTGTTTTAAAAAGTAGAGTTGCGAGAAAGAATCAAACTTTAGCGCAAGGAGCAGGGCGTCGAAGAGGAAAAGCCCCTTTCATATACGGAGTAATTACTGTTTTTTTAAGTTTT
This sequence comes from Artemia franciscana, assembly GCF_032884065.1. Classification (NCBI taxonomy): domain Eukaryota; kingdom Metazoa; phylum Arthropoda; class Branchiopoda; order Anostraca; family Artemiidae; genus Artemia; species Artemia franciscana. The sequence goes on along the minus strand of NW_027062750.1, from coordinate 160,459 downwards.
AATGTCGCTCCTTACTTTCATTTCAAAAAACTTGTTTTTTTTATTTAATTTCTGAAAGTTTTTGAATTAATGCATGTCTGGTTTTGGCTCTCAGTACATAAATTATTAAAATGAAATTTGCATATTAATTCTTTTTTTGACTAAATGGCTTTCTCTTAGTTCTGATAAGACGATTTTGAGAAAGAAGGGGTGGGGAAGGAGGCCTAGTTGTCCTCCAATTTTTCGGTTACTTAAAAAGGCAACTAGATCTTTTAATTTTTAACGAACGTTTTTATTAGTAAAAATAATACGCAACTTAAGAATTAACTTACGTAACAAACTTTTATATTCTTATATTTTGATTATATATATGAGGGGGTTGGTCCCCTCGTTAATACCTCACTCTTCACACTAAATCTTGTTTTGTCCCAATTCTTTAAGAATGACCCCTGAATCAGAAAGGCTGTAGAATAAATAGTTGAATTTACTTTAAAAATTTTTAATATAAAGAGTGAAGTATTTATCTCCTCCTAAATACCTCACTCTTTATGCTAAAGTTTTTTAGAACCCCTCGTATGCGTAATAACCTCTGTTCGTTTTAAGTTTTGATGCTTCGTGTTACTTTCAATTGAAAAAACTTTTTCATGTTTATATTTTCATTGTTTGTTTTTTTATAGTAATGCTAGAAAGTCCTGCGTCCTTTTGATTGAATTTCTCTTCCCCCATGAAATATTCCTCCAAGGAAAGATCCTCGCATATAGCCCCCTCCCCTGAACCCCACACCAGAACCAAAAAAATCCCCCTGATAACGTCGGTACACTTCCTAGTAACCATTACTGTATGTAAACATTGGCCAAAGTTTGTAACTTGCAGCCCCTCCCCCAGGGACTGTGGGGGGTAAGTCATCCCCAAAGACATAGTTATTATGGTTTTAGACTATGCGGAACAAAATGGCTAAACTTATATATTTAGAATCAGCATAAAAATCTGATTCTTTTGATATATCTTTTAGCATCGAAATTCCATTTTTTAGAGTTTCGTTTACTATTGAGCCGGGTCGCTCCTTACTACAGTTCGTTATCACGAACTGTTTGATACCCACCTCGCCAAAAATTCCTTCCTAAAAATTCTATTCTTGCTGAAAATTCCCCCCTAAAATTTCTTGCGGACGAATCCGCCAGAAAATTCTCCTTAACATAATTTCCTTGATAAAAGACATTAATTTAAAATCATTTTTCAAAACAAAATGAAAATCTACTTCCGTGGAAATTTTCCCAAGTTCCCTCTTCTACCCCTCGGTAATAAGTTGATCCTGTTCAAAGTTCTTTAATGGATAATTTGTCCCTGGAAAATTACCCCCATGAAATTTTTTTTGCAGAAATCTTCACGCCAGGAAAGAATCCCCTGTACAATGCAAACCCAGCTGAAAATTTCTCCTGGAAAATTTTGCTGGAACAACCCCTCATGCAAAATTGAAACGGCGAAAAGAGAGTGTGACCAATAAAAATAGTTTTGGGAGAATCTTCCTTGGGGAAAGAAATTTTTGGGGGTGAGAATTCCTGGGGAAATTTTACACTGAGTGGATTTGACAGAATTCCTATCCAAAATTCTTGTTAATTATTTTACATTATCTTTGCAAACTCAATTTCGTATGTGTAGATGTTCTGAGGAATTATTCGATAACTATTTTCTGTGTGCTTTCATTTCCCAGGGTAAATTTTTACGGAAGGGGGCATTTCTTGAGTCATCGAGAAACCAATTAGAGATTAAAGTCATTATCAAATGAAAGTATGCTAAGGATAATTTTTAGGCTAAATCGTCCGTAAAAAATTTTACTGGAGGGGGGGGGATTTTCAGCGACGATCGAAATGTTGGGACGGAGGTTGACGGGGGATATACTTTACTTTGGATATATTTTTTCACTGAGGAGGTTCCAGTGAGGGGAGGGGGAGTATATTTCATGGAGACTAAGCCAGATTTACCTGTATTATTTTAAAACGAACGGAAATTAAATAAAAACAAGTTTTTTAAACTGGAAGTAAGAATAAAAATTAAAACTCAAAACAAACAGAAATTATTCCGTGTATGAAGAGTTGCTCCGGCCTCAATATCTTGCTCTTTGCGCTAAAGTTTGACTATTTGTCCCAATTAGTAAGAACGGCTACTGAAACACGGGGGATTCACATTTAAAAACTATGTTCCTGTTACTATCTCAAAGGTTTGACAACACAATGCAATCCATTGTTGGTTGGATTGGCTGATGTTTTTTATGACCGTTTCCCTCCTCAATAAAAAACATTCTGTTTTTTGGATTGGCCATTGGTGATTTATCAATTTGCTCTCTTTTGACAACAAATCACTCTTTATCCGCAAAATGTGGTATCGCAATCTTAAAATTTTTATTTAACTAACCTTAAACATTAGAATCAAACATCGCTGTTTTTTTTTCTTAGAGCTTTAGCGCTCTTTATAAGAGTCAAATGATTGATGGTAATCGCTCCCTCTCTCAAGCCCTTTTAGCTGCCTTTCTCCCAAGGACATCTGATCAAAATTAGCCGTTTTACTCAAAATAGTCGGAACGTCATCAAATCGTCTTAATGCTCTTAGTCTTTTTGGCATAACGCAGGATCTAACACAGAACCCCCTCATTCTCAATGATAAATCCTGAATGTAAAGGATGAGCAATTTGTGGAATTTACAACCCTTTTCTATCAATAATTCAAAGGAGACAAAATTACCCATAAGTATTGTCATTGGGAAATTATCTAGTGCTTTTTCCAATCGAATTTCTGACCCTGTCTCCTCATATAACATTGTAGATGTATCTAGAATGTATTATAAATGTTATATTCTTCCAAATCTATAAGCTCCCTAAAATAGTTTAGGTTCATGAATACTGACATTACGCTCTAATATCGTTAAGAAATTCTAATTGAAGTAGTAAGTTAATATGTACATAGCTCCTATGATTGTGGTTGCAGCGGCAGCTACAACCTAGTAAAGGAGGAAACTTTGTGAATAGAAACCAAAAAGTTACAATTACGAAACTATATCGAATAAAAAACTAAAAGTACATCATTGAAATTTTCATGGCAGGATACCTCAGGAAATTTTCATGAAAGTTTGAGGGCTCATTTATAAAAGAAATTATACATCTACGTAACTATATAATTAAAAAATACGATATTTAAAATAAAATCGTTTTTATGACAGAAAACTGCATCTTCGTTCACGAGATGAAATGACGTCACCATCGTAAGTCACCATCGTAAAAAACACAAAGATTATTTTTCTTTAAATACAGTCTTTGCTATTATTATTATTATTTTTATTGAAAACCTGTGTTTGTACAAAGCGAAAATGACGGAGCACTACAAAAAAAAAGAAGAAAAAAAAAGAAAGAAAGCAAAAGCAAAATATTACTATACAACTATGACAAGGTAATTATAGTTCAAGAAGTTGGCTCCAAGCATGTCTTGAAATCTTACGGTTGTGTTTCTCTGTAATTTCAGCAACAGCTATAGTAGGATCTGCTAGGTGAAAAATGATGATTTTTATGGTATTTGGTATTAACCAAGTGACATATAACAATCGCCAATTCTGTCGGTCTATCTGTCGCTCTGTCTGTCTGTCTGTCGGTCTGTCGGTCTTTCGGTCCCGGTTTTGCTACTTTAGGCACTTCCAGGTAAGCTAGGACGATGAAATTTGGCAAGCGTATCAGGGACCGGACGAGATTCAATTAGAAATTAGTCGTTTTCCCGATTTGACCATCTGGGGGGGAATGGGGGCCGGGTAATTCGCAAAAAATAGAAAAAATGAAGTATTTTTAACTTATGAGCGGGTTATTGGATCTTAATGAACTTTGTTACAATTGCTGATCCGATGTCCTGCGGTGGCGTAGTGAGTTTGACCTTAGCTTGGTAATACGGGACCCAGAGATCGAATCATGCTGCAGGAATGCACTGCAGGGCCGACGCAGGGACCTTAGTAGTCAAGAAGCGTCGTTAATCCGATACAATACAATACAATTGCTAACCCGAATATTGCAGCAGCTAGAGTAATAGCTAAACACAATGAAAAAGTGAATATGACTGCTTAGGAATGGTATTTTGTACTATTTCAGTAGTCTCTGCCTCTTTTTTATGTTGTTGCTGTTGGTTCGTTTTCCCTTCTTCTCTATTTCTTTTGCTTCGTCTTGTTAAAAACTTTGTATTTTTGTATGTCTCGGTCATCACCTTATATCATGCAGTAGTTTTTAAATTTTGTTACTAATTTATGGTTTATTTTCGTGCTTATAATTCCTGTTTGCCGAAGTTGAACCATCCCGGGTCATTGGTATTGCCCCAGAAGTTAAGATTTTTTTTTGTATTTAAGAGTGTCTTTGCGCTCAGTGTGTATTTCTTCTTTTTTTTTATTTTTCTTTCTTTAGTTTATTGCTCCGTCTTTTGCTTTTTGTGTATGATGGGATTTACAATAAATAATAATAATGATAATAAGATTAATAGAAACACACTGCATATTCTAATGGAAAAATGTCATTATTTTAGGACTTTCTTTAGTTTTGTATATATTCTAGTTTAGGACTAACCGGGAAGGGGGGTAAACTGTCGTAAAAGTGACCATAATATTTGGAAAAAAGCATAAAATAAGGAACCTAATGGTACTACTCTTTCGTTGTATAATGTTTTCTTCGAAAGGGCCGCTAAACTATAATTTTACTCCGCCAGTGGGAATCCTAGCATACTGCGCAACTTCTGGCACACTGGTAGGACTTCTGGCATACTGTTGTTGGGCTACGATGACATGAAAAAATAATGCACAATAGACATGCTGAAAACTCCATTGATAAACTATTGATGAAAAATTTGTTTGTAACATAACTCTACCACTGATAATAACTTAGAATTAATTTAATAAGCAGGATTTACGTTTACTTGATGAGGAATACAAGGCCCTGATCTAAAGAAAATCTATCCTAGTGTAATCACGAAGGGGCATATCAAGATCCCCAGAGCAGAAGCATTCAGTAAAATGTAAACTAAAACATTGAAACTTTTGGACACCCTTATACAAAAAGTAAACTAGACCTACGTTGCCTGGGCAACGTGAAGTGTTGCGAGAGGCAACCTTTGTCCGGCTTTGCCGATTAAAGTGTTGCGAGAGCAACACTTTGGTTTTGTTTCTTCGCTATCGGTTAAATGCTGAAGTTGTCAAAACTACCAAAGCTTTCAAAATGGCATATTCAAAGAAGAACACAATCAGTAATCACATGATCAAATTCTTCAGCGTTGAAAAAACAGCAGCAAAAGAATATCGGAAAAAGGGACTAAATTGAGTTTGCAGCCAGTTGAACTTTATCCTTTTCAATCGTAGACATCGTGACGGATGGAAACTTGGAACATTATCTTATATAATCTAGTTGGTATTATAAAGCTATCCGTAACTTTTCAGGATCAAATACCATAGATGTGCACCAATTTGCACAAATTTGTAGCCCCTCATGAACCTCCTCTAGCAACCCATTCTTGCTTACAAGTCCCTCTTCCGTGAGAGACAAAGAATAACACAATCAGTAATCAGATGATCAAAGGCTATTCCTCAGGGTTGAAAAAAAAATATTGGAAGAAGGGACTAAATTGACTTTGCAGCCAGTTGAACTTTATCCTTTGCACACCATAGGCTCTGGCTCGAGGACAAGCAAAAACCATCCTTTTTGGCCCCAGGCAAGAGTCGTACGGAGCTTTCCAAAATATAATGTCATATTCATCAATCCGGCCCGAGGTCCACACTTTCCGTAAAAACCACACAGGTTAGACCCTTACCAGTTTCCAGGAATAAGCTGGAATCGACGGCATAGGAAAAAAAAACAAGGTTTAAGTCTGGTTGAGTTATGTATCATGTGTCTGTCACATGTCTCATTGTGTCTGTCACATAGCGTCTGGAATAAGTTTGTAATTTTTTTTCGTAGAAAACTGAGAGTTCCCTTACAAAAAAAAATGCTGGCTTCATTCGCCAAGATTTTAAGTTGTTAGTTTTGTTGTTCAGATTTCCAAAAAAAAGCACCCAGTTTAGTTCACTGGCAATTTGATCCTGAATTGGTGCTACACTACACTACTACACCGTGATGTCATTACGTGCTACCTTCTCTAACTCTCCCCAAACTATTCGACAACGGTTTCAATATATTCATCGTTTGTTCACGTTCTAATAGTTTAAACCAAAAAAAAATCTAGGCATTTGTAGTTTATGTAAAAGTACATACTAAACTAAAAACAAGAACCGACATACCGACGAACATATGACAGTTGCTATTGTTGCATTGGACTTTGCCAAACTTCTAGTCGCTTACAAATAAGATGTAAAAAATAATGTTAAATCAACAATCGTATCGGATTTCGAAAATTCAATCAGAATCATACAAATCTGTTGAACTTGTGAAGATGCTATGATGATTCTGAAATAATTCTTGTTTTGTAGGCATGGCTGCTCACAACATACGAGGGAAAACGATACACAGTGCACTTCATCTTACAACTGCCATACGAATGCCGTACCAACCACTCTCGGAAAGTATGTTGAATACACTGCGTTCACAACTTCGAAACTGCCAAATCGTTATCATCGACGAAATACCGATGGTTACACAACCTATGCTAGAGTATATTCACGGAAGACTAGTCCAAGTTCAAGGTACTAAACCTACTAAGCCATTTGGAGGATTGACAGTCATACTAGTTGGAGACCTGTACCAACTACCTCCTGTATATGGTAAACCTCTTTTTCAATAAGACGACGGATCGTTAACAGAAAATCTGTGGAGTAAGTTCCAAAAGTGGGAGTTAACGGAAGTTGTCCGACAAAAAGACACAACTTTCATCGATCTCCTGAACTACGTCCGGAAGCGTAAGAAGTCAACTCCTTTCAGTCCTCTTCATCTTGCCACACTGAGAAGCCGATGCGTCAAAGCTCCCGATGACAATATTATCAGAATATACCCTACTAACAAACAGACTTCGGCATACAACTACAAAATGCTGCAAACAACCAAGAACCCCATCATTACAATCACAGCAGTTGACACGATTGCCACACGTATAGGAGACAGAATTCTCACTGCACCTTTAAAAACAGTGAAATCCCAACTTCCGCCTGAAATTCATCTATCCGTTGGCGCACGTGTGATTCTGACATTTAACGTGGATGTCGAAAACGGTCTGTCGAACGGAGCTCGAGGGACCGTTACAAATATTGACAGTTCCAAACATTTTCACGGACTCCCAACTTTCGTTCACGTCAAATTCGATGATGTCAGTATTGGGTCAAAATACCAAATTGGATTTCCCTATGCAGAATCTCTTGATGTACCCATTCACTTTCAGTCAGAAATGCTTCCTAGTAGAAGCATTATGCGTCACCAGTACCCTTTATAACTAGCATGGAGTTTGACCGTCCATAAAGTTTGACCGGAGTTTGACCGTCCATAATAAACCTTTTCAAGCGCTGTCATCAGTATCTCAAACATATTTCAGCCGGGACAAGGCTATGCAGCTATTTCACGCGTAAAGGAACTGACTAACCTGTACATCGAAGAACTGAATACTGAGAGTTTATACTGTGATGAAAAGATTGAGAACGCATTACAGAGCATGCGAGTTTTCAGTTGCACATTAGCAAACTAGTATTTCCACGACAAACACATTCCCTTCCCGTTCACAATCTTTTCCCAAAACGTTGAAGTTTTTGAAGTGCACCGACAAGATATCATCGCTTACACAGATCTGTTACAATGCGACATGTTCTGTTTCACAGAAACAGGTGATATCGAACAACCTCAGCTTCAGCCGTTCTGCCAAATGACAACAATCGCCTCCAACTACACGAAAAAAAGAAACAGAGGAGTACTTCTATTTCTTAACCCAAAGTCTAAGTTTGTCTCAACCTTTGACATGTCAAACACAAATCTTGATTTTGTAGCTGTCACCGTTGTAACAGAACAAGGAATTACACTGCTAATTGCTGTGGTATATAAGCCACCGAAGACGCCAGAGAAATATCTTAGGACGATACCAGAGCAACTCGTACAAATTGCGTCTACGAACAAAGACATCAAGCACACAGTTATCGTTGGAGATTTCAATGTCAACATTAACGAAGACTCTTTTCTTCCTTCCCATTTTGAAAAATCGAGTTTTCAACAGCTTGTTGAAAAGTATACTACTAGAAAAGGAACGTTACTAGACCATGTATATGTAAAATCGCCAGCAAAATGGTTAGCCAAGAATCTAGTGTCGTATTACAGTTACCACAACCCAGTTATCGTCGCACTAGAGACAAGTTAGCCAAAACTGATGTTTTTTCTTTCTTTTTTACTTAGTTCCATTTTTAGTGTTTGTACCAAGTAACTTGCATGATATGTAATATAAACATTTGTCATATTCCAATGTTGACCTTCTCTTCCTTTTATGTTTGCCTATTATAAATGATACATATTACAATATTTGCTACTGAACTTTTTACCTCTTGAGTTTTACTGTTCTGTGTTCTTTTGCCTTGTTTCGCATAACCAACGAATATAATTTATTTTTCTCTATCTTGGACCATATTTGCTTCTCTTGTAAATATTAAACGACTACTAAAGTTACATTTTTTAATACTTATAACAGTTGTATTTATGATCTGAATTGTCGAAAAAATTTAATATCACTTTGTATTTCCGATACATTTTATTGACAGCCTTGTCGCATGACATGTTCTATATTTAGTTGAGTGACACCTATCGTATTCTCATCTGGCAAAGTTACGGATAACTTTATAATGCAAACTAAGTTCCATGACATAACTAGCAAATTGACTTTGCAGCCAGTTGAACCTTATTTTGTTCAATCGTAGACATTGTGACGGATGAAAACTTGGAACAATATCTTATACGATCTAGTTGGTATTATGAAGCTATCCGTTACTTTTCATGATCGAAATACCATACATGAGACTGTATTAATTATTTTGAAACTATCTCATTGTTTTACGTTATCGTTTGTACTCGTTGTGTAAACATTTAATTCTGTCAGATTTACAGAGATTGAATACAATGTGTACCAAACTGCACAAATTTCTAGCCCGAAGTGAACCGATTCTTATTTACAAGTCCCTTTCCCGTGATAGACGTTAACTTCATCGGAAACAAATAAATGGGTACAGCAACTAGTAGAAGTTGCAAACCCCTCATCGCTGAAGATAATTGTAGCCTAACACCCGATTATTATTTACAAGTCCCCTACATGTCTTGAACTAAATTGATCTAACCATCAAATACAGCGAAAACAAATAATACGTACACCAACTAGCAAAAGTTCCAAACCCTTCATTGCCCAAGATGATTATGAGCTAACAGCGTACAACAGATTCTTATTTACAAGTTCCTTTCCCGTGATAGACATCAAGTTTACCGGAAACAAATAAATGGATACACCAACTACCAAAAGTTGCAAACCCCTCATCTCTGAAGATGATTGTACCTAACAGCCGATTATTACTTACAAGTTCCCTACGTGTCTTACCACTGGAACCAAATTGGCTTAACCATCAAATACACCGAAAACAAATAATAGGTACACCAACTAGCAAAAGTGACAAACCTCTCATTGCCGAAGATGATTATGAGCTAACAGCCGACTGTTGCTTACATGTCCCCTACATGTCTCACAATTGGTATCGGCCTATTTTTGTTTTCTGTGTATACCTTGCTACTGAAGTTGTCAACCCTTTGAAACTTTCAAACTGGTAGATTTACAGGGATCGAATACAATGTGCACCAATTTCCACAAATTTCTAGCCTAAAGTGAACCGATTCTTACTTACAAGTCCCTCTTCCGTGATAGACATCAGGTTCAACCGGAAACAAATAACGGATACACCAACAGGCAAAAGTCACAAACCCCTCATCGTTGAAGAGGATTGTAACCTAACAGCCGATTATTACCTACTAGGCCCCTAAATGTCACTTTGCAGCCGGTTGAACTTTATCCTTTTCAATCGTAGACATCGTGACCGATGGAAACTTGGAACATTATCTTATATAATCTTGGTATTATAAAGCTATCTGTAACTTTTCAGGATCAAAAGACCATAGATGTGTACCAATTTGCACAAATTTGTAGCCCCTCATGAGCCTCCTCTATAAACCGATTCTTACTTACAAGTCCCTCTCCCGTGATATACATCAAGTTTACCGGAAACAAATAATGGGTACACCAACTAGCAAAAGTTGCAAATCCCTCGTCGCTGAAGATCATTGTAGCGTAACAGCTGATTATTACTTACAACACCCCTACATGTCTCACAATCGGGAACCAAGTTGTTCTTACCATTAAATACACCAGAAACAGATAATAGGTACACCAATCAGCAAAAGTTGCAAACCCCTCATTGCCAAAGATGATTATCAGCTAATAGTCGACTGTTACTTGGAAGTTCCCTACATATCTCACAATTAGTATCAGCCTATTTTTGGTTTAAGTGTGTACCTTACCACTGAAGTTGTCAACCTCTTGAAACTTTCAAACTGGTGTATCTCATGAAGGAATTTTTGTACCAAAAAGTGGATGACATATACTTTAATCAGCTCATCAAGGTCTATCGATTGCCAGTGAAAAAGAATTCTATCTGTCTTGCTATCCGTAACTTTTCAGGATCAAAATACCATAGATGATACTCTATTAATTATTACGAAACTACCTCACTGTTTTACATTATTGTTTGTCTTTGCTTCTTCGCTATCGGTTAAATGCTGAAGTTGTCAGCCTATCGAAGCTTTTAAAACAGTATGTTCAAAGAAGAACGCAATCAGTAATCACATGATCACACCCCAGCGTTGAAAAAACAACAACAAAAGAATATTGAAAGAAAGGACTAAATTGACTTTGCAGCCAGTTGAACATTATCTTTTTCAATCGTAGACATGGTAACGGATGAAAACTAGGAACAATATCTTGTATAATCTAGTTGGTATTAATTATAAAACTATCCGGAGCTTTTCAGGATCAAAATACCATAGATGACATTCTATTAATTATTACGAAACTACCTCATTGTTTTGTATTATCGTTTGTACCCGTTGCGTAACATCTTAATTCTAGGTTTCAGTGATTGATAGACGATCGATGTGAACTTTCTTACCGACAGATTTACAGGGATCGAATACAATGTGCACCAATTTGGACAAAGTTCTAGCCTAAAGTGAACCGATTTTTACTTACAAGTCCCTCTCCCGAGATAGACATCAAGTTCAACCGGAAACAAATAATGGGTACACCAACAAGCAAAAGTTGCAAACTCCTCATCTCTGAAAATGATTGTAACCTAACAGCCGATTATTACTTACTAGGCCCCTAAATGTCACTTTGCAGCCGGTTGAACTTTATCCTTTTCAATCGTAGACATCGTGACGGATGGAAACTTGGAACATTATCTTATGTAATCTAGTTGGTATTATAAAGCTATCTGTAACTTTTCAGAACCAAAATACCATCAGGGACCCATAAATTTCCTGTAATGACTCACCATCCAGGATCGCTTATTATTGGATGGCGAGTCATTACAGGAAATTTATGGGTCCCTCATTCCATAGATGTGTACCAATTTGCACAAATTTGTAGCCCCTCGTGAGCCTCCTCTAGCAACCGATTCTTACTTACAAGTCCCTCTCCCGGGATATACATCCAAGTTCACCGGAAACAAATAATGGGTACACCAACTAGCAAAAGTTCCAAACCCCTTGTCGCTGAAGTCATTGTAGCCTAACAGCCGATTATTACTTACAATTTCCCTACATGTCTTACAATCGGGAACCAAGTTGTTCTTACCATCAACTACACCAGAAACAGATAATAGGTACACCAATCAGCAAAAGTTGCAAACCCCTCATTGCCAAAGATGATTATAAGCTAATAATCGACTGTTGCTTGGAAGTCCCCTACATATCTCACAATTGGTATCGGCCTATTTTTGGTTCAAGCGTGTACCTTACCACTGAAGTTGTCAACCCCTTGAAACTTTCAAACTGGTGTATGTCAAGAAGGAATTTTTTTAACAAAAAATGGATGACATATACTTTGATCAGCTCATCAAGGTCTATCGATTGTCATTGAAAAAAAATTCTATCTGTCTTAGTTCAAAAGTTGACTTTTTTGCCGGAGGACAACTTTCTAACACCACCACTTAGAAAGGAGCAAAGGATAAGCTCTAATTTCTTTAGCAATGAGAGAACTTTTAAAGTTTATGAGGTATATCTGATACCATTTCTCTATTGCAATCCCAAGTAGAAAAAAAAGAATGGTAAAGTCAGCTGAAATCACGAACAGAAATGGCTAGAAACAATAGATGGCAGCACTTTCGGACCCGTGGGAAAGTCGCACTTTTTTGTTTCTGTAAATTTTTCTATTTATCACTCAAAGAAGATATATTGGCTGTGGGGCCGGGGAACTACCGCATATATTTAACACTTATAGATTTTAGTCCATCTTCAATTTGAAACTGGTGCCTGCCTGCTTGCCTGCTAGAACGGAGCTTTCCACTCGAAAGCAGAAACATGGTTTGATGAAAAGAAAGCTTGGCTGCACAACTTCAGATACTCCTCTCTGACATAGGCTATATAACTCCACTTCACTTCGCACACCATAGGCTCTGGCTTGAGGACAAGCAAAAACCATCCTTTTTGGCCCCAGGCAAGAGTTCTACGGAGCTTTCCAAAATGTAATGTCATATTCATCAATCCGGCCTGAGGTCCACACTTTCCGTAAAAACCGCATAGGTTAGACCCTTACCAGTTTCCAGGAATAAGCTGAGATCGGCGACATAGGAAAAAAAAAAACTGGGACAAAACCAAAGTGTTGCTCTCGCAACACAACTATCAACAAAACCACCTTTAAAACACCATTAACATCAACTCATTTGGAAACTCTTAAGCAAAGATTTCTAACCTTCATTTATTAAATAGGAAATTTTGTATTTTTCTCGAAAGGATGGGCTGGGAAACATACTTATTTCTTATTATTTTTCAAATTTGTTACAGCCAGAGATGAGCGTATAATACTAGGGAGAAGGGTCATTAAAATGGGAAATTTGTGCGCAGGCTTTATATTTGCTAGATTTGCAGCTCTGGAGGCTCCTGAGCCCGACGTGACTTTGACATTCGTTTCTTTTCTATTATGAATCAACAAACTTACCATAAATAATGCAAGAACTATAGCACTCTCTAGAGCACTTATAGCCTAACCCCTAAGAAAATTCTAAAAATCTTGGTAAAGATAAGCCCTGACAAATGAAAATACGGTACTGGACGTGCAGCATAGGATCCTGATCCCTAGACCAGGCAAACACAGGGGTATTATCGAGGGCGGGGGAAAGAGGGTAATAGAAACAAAGAATTAATTTTATGCAATAATTTGAAGAATTATCAAGAGTTTTCGAGATCCACCTCCCAATCTCTGCCTGAGAATCCCCCGACCCCCTTTCCACTTTTAATAGCTTCTGCGCAACTAATACCAGGATTTGAATCCATTTTATCGCTATCTCGTGTTACGGGGCGAAAACAATAGCGTATAATTAATTAGTTTTAATGATAATTGTCTTTTGGAACACACCCAAAAGAATAATCAGAACTTTTTTGGGAAGAATAGAAGTTTCTTGAACCAAATAACTTTTATTATCAAACAGTTCGTGGTAACGAACTGTAGTAAGGAGCGACCCGGCTCAATAGTAACCAAAAGTCTAAAAAATGGAATTTCGGTACCAATACCTACATCAAAAGAATCGCATTTTGATGCTAATTTTAAATATATAAGTTTCATCAAGTTTAGTCTTTTCCGTCAAAAGTTACGAGCCTGAGAAAATTTGCGGTATTTTAGAAAATAGGGGGAAACACCCCCTAAAAGTCATAGAATCTAAACGAAATTCACACCATCAGATTCAGCGTATCAGAGAACCCAACTGTAGAAGTTTCAAGCTCCTATCTACAAAAATGTGGAATTTTATATTTTTTGCCAGAAAGCAGATCACGGATGCGTGTTTATTTGTTTTTTTTTATTTTTATTTTTTTCTCAGGGTTGATCGTATCGACCCAGTTCTCCTAGAATGTTGCGAGAGGGCTCATTCTAACGGAAATGAAAAGCTCTAGTGCCCTTTTTAAGTGACCAAAAAATTGGAGGGCACCTAGGCCCCCTCCCACGCTAATTATTTTTCCAAAGTCAGCGGATCAAAATTCTGAGATAACCATTTTATTTAGCGTAGTCGAAAAACCTTATAACTATGTCTTTGGGGACGACTTACTCCCTCACAGTCCTCGTGGGAGGGGTTACAAGTTCAAAACTTTGACTAGTGCTTATATATAATAATGGTTATTGGGAAGTGTACAGGCGTTTTCAGGAGGATTTTTTGGTTGGAGGCAGGGGTTGAGAAAAGGGGGATATGCTGGGGGAAGTTTCCATCGAGGAAAAAAAACAATTAAAAAGTTTTTTTTCAGCTGGAAGTAAGCAGCAGTATTAAAACTTAAAACGAACAGAAATTATTACCCATGTGAGGGGCTCACCTCCTCCTAATACCTCGCTCTTTACGCTAAAGTATTTTTAGTAATTTCAACTATTTATTCAGCGACTTTTGTGATTCAGGGGTCATTCTTAATGAATTGGGACAAAATTTAAGCTTTAGTGTAAAGAGCGAGGTACTGACGAGGGGGTGAACCCCCTCATATATGTAATAAAAACAGAAGAATACAAAAGTTCTTTACGTAAGCTAATTTATAAGTTACGCATATTTTTTACTTATAAAAGGATTTGTAAAAAATTAAAAGTTCTAGTTGCCTTTTTAATTAACCGAAAATCGGAGGGCAACTAGGCTTCCTCCCCCGCTCTTTTTTTCTCAAAATCATTCGATCAGAATTATGAGAAAACCATTTAGTCAACAAATTTCGTTTTAATTATTCCTCTGCGGAGAGCCAAAATCAAAACATGCATTGATTCAAAAACGTTCAGAAATTAAATTAAAAAAAACAAGTTTTTTAAATGAAAGTAAGGAGCGACATTAAAACTTAAAACGAACAGAAATTACTCCGTATATGAAAGGTTCTTTTCCTTCTCAACACCCCGCTCTTTACGCTAAAGTTTTTTTTACTGTTTTCAAATGTAAAGTTAAGAGAAAGAGTCAAACTTTAGCGTAAAGAGCGGGGCGTTGAGAAGGAAAAGCCCCTTTCATATACGGAGTAATTTCTGTTCGTTTTAAGTTTTAATGTCGCTCCTTTCTTTCATTTAAAAAACTTGTTTTTTTTTATTTAATAAATGTCAAAAGCTGGAATTAAACAGATTAACAGCGACAACAGAACAGAACATAAAATTTATTAGAAAATAAGATACGTCGCAAGAGACTCCTAGGGAGAAAATAGTCCCGCCCTTTGGCCAATTGTGAGCCAATCGTATTATTCCTTATCTCTGGAGAGGCAAGAAGCACCGCCTTACGCCAATTACGAGGTAATCACATCGTTCCTCATTTATGGAGATTAAAAAATAAAACACTGAAATAGCATATACCATGATTATGGTTTATGAAAAAAAAAATTGTGTAGTGAGAAGACTTTTACATTTCAAGCTATTTCAGTAATGATGACTATTAGTATGGTTGATTTTAGTGGTGAAATTTCATCCCAAAAACATATTTATTTTAATTTTAGAAAAGACCTTGAAACCCTTCTGCAACGGCGGCGGATTGGAGTAACAAAGTCCACCATAGAAACCACCATGGTTGAAAACCATTCACAGGAGGTTTTCAGCTCCCATTTTGAAAACCTGAAATAACGATATTTTAGTCCATGTCTCCCATTCCCCATCAAAGTCATTTTTTTTTATTAAAAAACACTATTCCAAAATTAATCATGAAAAATATGGAAGATCAGAAATTTCGTCTAATGTTCAGACTTAGCCTAAACTTTAATTCCAATCCAACTTTTCGATTGTTGAGAAGTAAAACTAATTTTTTTTAGTTTTAAAAACTAAACTATCTTTTTTATAATTAACTGATAATAAAAGCATGTCAGTTAAAATATGAACATTACAATAAAATATTCCCCCACAACCCAAAAAATCAAAGAAAAGTAAAAACAGCACTAAAGCATAAAACGAGCCAAAAATACATTAACACCATAAAGAACGAAAAGTGGAACGAATAACCAGGTAAATTAAAAAATAAAAATACAATAAATAAAAATGAAAATAAAAGAGAATATAGCACATTGAAAATTGGAACTACCCACGCTTCAAACCAGGGGCGGATCCAGCCTTTCGTTCTAAAGGGGGGGGGATTCTTACCGAAAAGAGTGGGGGTAGTGGCCTTTTTGTCGGCCACAAGGCTAACTTTACTTTTCACGTTTTAAGTTTCCCTGGGGGTCTCTTGTTTAAATAAAAATGTGGTTTTCATATATTACAATAATGATTACAACAAGAGCTAAGAGCTCATATGGCACTTGTGACGAGGCAAGAAGAGCTAAGAGCCAAGAGATCATATGGTATGAGCTCTAACAAAATTCTATAAATCAATAGATCGATTTAAAAAGGAAATTAAGAGGCTTAATGCCGGCCAAGATTTAAAATAAGAGCTCTGAGTCACAATGTCCTTCTAAATATCAAAATTCATTAAGATCCGATCACCCACTCGTAAGTTATAAATACCTGATTTTTTCTATTTTTTCCTCTCCCTTTAGCCCCCCAGATGGTCGAATCTGGGAAAACGACTTTATCAAGTCAAATTGTGCAGCTCCCTGACACGCCTATTAATTTTCATCGTCCTAGCACGTCCAGAAGCACCAAACTAGCCAAATCACTGAACCCCTCCGCCCAACTCTCCCAAAGAGAGCGAATCCAGTACGATTCTGTCAATCACGTATCAAAGACATTTGTTTATTCTATCCACCAAGCTTCATCCCGATTCATGCACTCCAAGTGTTTTTCCAAGATTTCCCCCTCCAACTCCCCCCAATGTCAAACGATCTGGTCGGGATTTGACATAAGAGCTCTGACACATGAATTTTTTCTAAAAATCAAATTTCATCATCCTATCATCTATTCATAAGATAAAAATACCCCATCATCTATCATCCTATCATCTATTCATAAGATAAAAATACCCCAACTTTCACGTTTTCCAAGAATTCCGGTTTCCCCCTTCAACTCCTCCCACTTTTAGGTCCTTTACTATTTTTGGCTTTGATAAACAATCTTGGTAATGAATCAGCTGATTGATGGAAGTTTGTGGATGACATGTCATTGCTCGAAAGGTGTAGAGAAAGTATTAAGAATACTGCAATGGAAATTACCGAAGACGTCGCAAGTGAAGCAACCCAGTCACAAATGAAAGTAAATTTCCATAAGACTAATATTATGACCCTTAGTTTTCTTAAATCAAAGCCATCATTTACAACTCCAATACCTAATGGAATAATCACAATAAAATGTCAACTCTCAGGGGTCACACTGACATTTCAAATGGGAAGCCCGCACTTGCTCTATTGTTAAACAGGCTAGTGCATCTCTGTCTCGCCTTTAGCTATTTGCAAAATTTCCATGGCCAAAAGCACGTATCCTCCACCTTTACATATTTTTAGTTCGTTCATTGATTAAGTATTCTTGCCACGTGTAGTACGTCTATACTGGCTTTAGGCATATACCCCCCTTAAAATACCCCCGTGTAATATACCCCTTTTGAAAAATACCCCAGTGTAAAATACCCCTCTTGGAAAATACCCCACACCTCTCCTGGAAAACACCCCCCTCAAAAAATGCCACCGTAGAAAATATCCTCCCCCCTGTCGAAAATACCAACCCCGGATAATACACCCCCTCACCCCCCGTTGAAAATAAAGTTTCCCAAATTTGAGAATTTTATTTTATTTTGATTTTTTTGTATAGGGGAAGAAATTTTGGTCTGCGTATTATGCACCATTTATTTAAGTTTACGCTGTGTAAAACTCGAGAACAAACAGGTTTCTCCGTTAGTTTCACTAAGCTTAGCGCGAGACAAGACAAAGATAAGTGACTGAATAGATGGGAAATATATAATTTGGGCTATATATTTGCATGTGAGGGCGGGGGGTAAAGTATTTGGACAGTTTGAAGTAAAAAAAACAATCCTTACTTCATAATATGCAAAGTAATTTTACGTAACACATCTTGCATGCAGACCCGCTATACTTTACCCCTCCCCCCTAATGTGCTAATATAGAGCCCAAATATGTTTCTAAAGTAACAAAGAAACCGGTTTGTTTGCGAGTTTTATGCTTCTTAAACTTGAGTGAGTGGTGTGTAAAACACAAGTATCGGAATTTTTCTTGGCGAGAGAGAATAAATTTCCGGTATAATTTAAAAACAATCAGAAATTATCTTAAAAAAAACAAGATTATTCAACTGAAAGTAAATAGAAATATCAAAACTTAAAACGAACAGTAATTATTACGTATATGAAAGGAGATTCACCTTCCACAAGACCTTGCTCTCTACGTTACGCTGAAGCTATTGTTCCTTGCAAAATTAAATAAAAAAACAAGTTTTTTGAAATGAAAGTAAGGAGCGACATTAAAACTTTTAACGAACAGAAATTACTCCGTATATGAAAGGGGTTTTTCCTCCTCGACGCCCCGCTCCTTACGCTAAAGTTTTCTATTGTTTTAAAAAGTAGAGTTGCGAGAAAGAATCAAACTTTAGCGCAAGGAGCAGGGCGTCGAGGAGGAAAAACCCCTTTCATATACGGAGTAATATCTGTTTTTTTTAAGTTTTAATGTCGCTCCTTACTTTCATTTCAAAAAACTTGTTTTTTTTTATTTAATTTCTGAAAGTTTTTGAATTAATGCATGTCTGGTTTTGGCTCTCCGTACATAAATTATTAAAATGAAATTTGCATATTAATTCTTTTTTTGGCTAAATGGCTTTCTCTTAGCTCTGATCAGACGATTTTGAGAAAGAAGGGGTGGGGAAGGAGGCCTAGTTGTCCTCCAATTTTTCGGTTACTTAAAAAGGCAACTAGATCTTTTAATTTTTAACGAACGTTTTTATTAGTAAAAATAATACGCAACTTAAGAATTAACTTACGTAACAAACTTTTATATTCTTATATTTTTGATTATATATATGAGGGGGTTGGTCCCCTCGTTAATACCTCACTCTTCACACTAAATCTTGTTTTGTCCCAATTCTTTAAGAATGACCCCTGAATCAGAAAGGCCGTAGAATAAATAGTTGAAATTACTTTAAAAATTTTTAGCATAAAGAGTGAAGTATTTATCTCCTCCTAAATACCTCGCTCTTTATGCTAAAGTTTTTTAGAACCCTTAATATGCGTAATAACCTCTGTTCGTTTTAAGTTTTGATGCTTCGTGTTACTTTCAATTGAAAAAACTTTTTCATGTTTATATTTTCATTGTTTGCTTTTTTATAGTAATGCTAGAAAGTCCTGCGTCCTTTTGATTGAATTTCTCTTCCTCCATGAAATATTCCTCCAAGGAAAGATCCTCCCATATAGCCCCCTCCCCTGAACCCCACACCAGAACCAAAAAAATCCCCCTGATAACGTCGGTACACTTCCTAGTAACCATTACTGTATGTAAACATTGGCCAAAGTTTACTATTGAGCCGGGTCGCTCCTTACTACAGTTCGTTATCACGAACTGTTTGATACCCACCTCGCCAAAAATTCCTTCTTAAAAATTCTATTCTTGCTGAAAATTCCCCCCTAAAATTTCTTGCGGACGAATCCGCCAGAAAATTCTCCTTAACATAATTTCCTTGTAAAAAGACATTAATTTAAAATCATTTTTCAAAACAAAATGAAAATCTACTTCCGTGGTAATTTTCCCAAGTTCCCTCTTCTACCCCTCGGTAAGAAGTTGATCCTGTTCAAAGTTCTTTAATGGATAATTTGTCCCTGGAAAATTACCCCCATGAAATTTTTTTTGCAGAAATCTTCACGCCAGGAAAGAATCCCCTGTACAATGCAAACCCAGCTGAAAATTTCTCCTGGAAAATTTTGCTGGAACAACCCCTCATGCAAAATTGAAACGGCAAAGAGAGAGTATAACCAATAAAAATAGTTTTGGGAGAATCTTCCTTGGGGAAGGAAATTTTTGGGGATGAGGATTCCTGGGGAAATTTTACACTGAGTGGATTTGACAGAATTCCTATCCAAAATTCTTGTTAATTTTTTTACATTATCTTTGCAAACTCAATTTCGTATGTGTAGATGTTCTGAGGAATTATTCGGTAACTATTTTCTGTGTGCTTTCATTTCCGGGGGCAAATTCTACGGAAGGGGGCATTTCATGAGTCATCGAGAAACCAATTAGAGATTAAAGTCATTATCAAATGAAAGTATGCTAAGGATAATTTTTAGGCTAAATCGTCCGTAAAAAATTTTACTGGAGGGGGGGGGGATTTTCAGCGATGATCGAAATGTTGGGACGGAGGTTGACGGGGGATACACTTTACCTTGGATATATTTTTTCACTGAGGAGGTTCCAGTGAGGGGAGGGGGAGTATATTTCATGGAGACTAAGCCAGATTTACCTGTATTATTTTAAAAACGAACAGAAATTAAATAAAAACAAGTTTTTTAAACTGGAAGTAAGAATAAAAATTAAAACTCAAAACAAACAGAAATTATTCCGTGTATGAAGAGTTGCTCCCGCCTCAATATCTTGCTCTTTACGCTAAAGTTTGACTATTTGTCCCGATTATTAAGAACTGCTACTAAAACACGGGGGATTCTCATTTAAAAACTATGTTCCTGTTACTATCTCAAAGGTTTGACAACACAATGCAATCAACTGTTGGTTGGATTGGCTGATGTTTTTTATGACCGTTTCCCTCCTCAATAAAAAACATTCTGTTTTTTGGATTGGCCATTTTGCTCAATTTGCTCTCTTTTGACAACAAATCACTCTTTATCCGCAAAATGTGGTATAGCAATCTTAAAATTTTTATTTAACTAACCTTAAACATTAGAATCAAACATCGCTGTTTTTTTTTCTTAGAGCTTTAGCGCTCTTTATAAGAGTCAAATGATTGATGGTAATCGCTCCCTCTCTCTAGCTCTTTTAGCTGCCCTTCTCCCAAGGACGTCTGATCAAAATTAGCCGTTTTACTCAAAATAGTCGGAACGTCATCAAATCGTCTTAATGCTCTTAGTCTTTTTGGCATAACGCAGGATCTAACACAGAACCCCCTCATTCTCAATGATAAATCCTGAATGTAAAGGATGAGCAATTTGTGGAATTTACAACCCTTTTCTATCAATAATTCAAAGGAGACAAAATTACCCATAAGTATTGTCATTGGGAAATTATCTAGTGCTTTTTCCAATCGAATTTCTGACCCTGTCTCCTCATATAACATTGTAGATGTATCTAGAATGTATTATAAATGTTATATTCTTCCAAATCTATAAGCTCCCTAAAATAGTTTAAGTTCATGAATACTGACATTACGCTCTAATGCCGTTAAGAAATTCTAATTGAACTAGTAAGTTAATATGTACATAGCTCCTATGATTGTGGTTGCAGCGGCAGCTACAACCTAGTAAAGGAGGAAACTTGGTGAATAGAAACCAAAAAGTTACAATTACGAAACTATATCGAATAAAAAACTAAAAGTACATCATTGAAATTTTCATGGCCGGATACCTCAGGAAATTTTCATGAAAGTTTGAGGGCTCATTTATAAAAGAAATTATACATCTACGTAACTATGTAATTAAAAAAAATACAATATTTAAAATAAAATCGTTTTTATGACAGAAAACTACATCTTCGTTCACGAGATGAAATGACGTCACCATCGTAAGTTACAATCAAATTGAAAAAAAAAGAACTATACACAGAATTTAGTCAGAATGACGTCAGTAATATCATTATGAAATGACGTCATAATTTCAGTATATAAACGAGTGTTAGGCTACGTAATTTAAACAGTCTAAAATCTAAGGCTTGTGGACAAGTATATAGCATGAAAGAGGATATGTATACAAACGTAGATGTGTGTCGGTTGCTGATTCCAAACAGAACCGATACACCCATTATGAAATCTTTTGATGTTGGAGAAGTTTTAAGTGATGTGTCTGCTAAATCCTCCAGAAATAGGCTTTTAGAACATCTGAAAAGCTCCAAATATGGGAAACTGAAATATGGTCAGCAGGCTAAATTTCATTTTGAGTGTCAACCTGGACATAAAACCTATGCAGCATCGGAAGAAGAATTTCAACTTAAAAAGTTAATCTTAGAAATTGAAGAAGTATTGAATGGATTAATCAGCAAGATTACTGAAGTGTTTTTGTTACATCAAAGAAAAAATCGTCTGCTTTTGGCTAGTGTCTCTTATATTAAGAAGGTCTGTGAAATTCAAGAAACAATACTTACTTGTTTACAAAGATTCCCAGAAAACGTTATGCAAGATCTAGATATGGTTATAGAGAATTTAAATAGTGTAATGGAAGCATGGTGTTTGGAAATGAATTCATTTGAGAGGGAGGCACCCAGCCAGAAATATTCCAGCAGTCTTCAGACGTCATACCCACTTTCAGATCTTACTTCAATACAAAACTCCTTCAATAGTTTGTCTAATCCACCTGCGCCCAGAAGTAATAAAGTTACCTACATTCTCTATTTCATATTGAATATAATCATGTCTCTTTTTAGCTGGGATACAGTCTGTAATGAAAACCAAAAAGAACAAATGAACTTGGAGGCTATGGATGTTACAGAACACCAAGAAGAAAAAAGAAAATATGAGCTCTTTATGGAACAGATGATGGAAAATTTAAAGGATTTTATTGATTCTTCAGCCAAAATTACAAAGGAATTACGGTTATGTCACTTGGGCATGTTTTTTGGGTCACAAGTAACCCCCTTTTTAATCAAGTATAACGAAAGGAGATATGAAATGCTGCAGCTTATTTTAAGAGTCTCCATGTCTGATTTTGAAGAAATAGAAATGAACACAGCAGTTTTGATTGTAGATGGCTTGGAAAATCTTGTTTC
Organism: Artemia franciscana; assembly: GCF_032884065.1. Taxonomy (NCBI): domain Eukaryota; kingdom Metazoa; phylum Arthropoda; class Branchiopoda; order Anostraca; family Artemiidae; genus Artemia; species Artemia franciscana. The sequence goes on along the minus strand of NW_027062750.1, from coordinate 137,418 downwards.
AGAGCTAGTTCAAGATATTGGCACGATTACTTTCAAAAATGAAGAGTTTGTAGAAAGAAATGAAAAAAGAGATGTTAAATTATTAAGTTGGAGAGTTCCAGTAGAAGTTCAAGAAACTCATGATGAATCTTTGATAGCAAGAAAGTTAAATTTAGAAAATAAACAAAACGAAGAAATAAAGGACACATATGTGGTTGACCTGTCTCTTTGGGAAAGTTTTTATGCACAGAAAGCTCTTGAGAAAAGAGACGAACAGTCAAGAATATTTGCTGAGGCCAAGATTGACGATAAAATCCTCGCATTTCAAACGAAAATGCAAGAAGAAGAAAAGCGATTTGCAGTTGAGTGCAAGCATAAAGAAATTGAGGCTAAGCTTAGACAAGAAGATCTAGACAGACTTGAGGCAGAAGATCTAGACAGACTTGAGCTTGAGGCAGAAAGAAGAGCTTTTGAATTTAAAGAGGAATATGATAAAATATGGGAGACATTGATGGTCAATTTTGAGGCTGATTTGATGGCTAAAGAAGCAGAAACGTTTAGAAGAGACAACCTACAGGAGGAAGAAGAGGAGAACATGAGGATAAAGGATTTACAAAATGCTTTTGCGACGGCAAATATTGAGGTAAAAACAACTGATGAAGAAGAAATGTCGTCAAGGGTGCCAGCGATGAGAGTCGAAAAATCAAGACAGAGGGACTCGAAAACTGAAGCTGTCATTTTGCCACAATCAAGGGAACTTTTCCATAGAGATTTACAAGAATTCCTAAGAAAGTATGAAGACAAAGTCTTAAAATTGTGTGAAGATCGTAACACCAAACATGTTCGAGACAATACCAAGAAATTTATACAAACAATATTGAACACAATCACGCCATCTGATTCACGAGGATTTGCTGAGAAGCTGGAAAAGCTTAAACACCTCTTGTCTGGAAAGTCTGTGGTAGATCAAACAAACAAAATATTCTCTATTCCTGATTTTCTTGCACCCTTTGCTGTTCTGAAATTAGTAGAGAAGTTTTTGAAGCGAGGTGATTTGAACGGGCATGAAACTACTTTAATGTGTGCCAAGCTCATTACGTCCCTGATGTCAGACTTCTCAGAATTCGAGAAGGTCATGCTTGCCAGCTTTAACAAAACTTGTCCTTATCTAGTGCCATTCTTTCCATCTAAATTTGAAGGCCAATCTAAAGAGGATTACTATCGGTGTCGGGGTTATCACTGTGAAGGTGGGGAAATTGAGGAGCCAAATAAATTTTTGAAGCGGATGGAAGCAGTGTCTCGTTTATATTTTTCCCTTTTCGTCCAACCCAATCAGAATGTGATGCCTTTACTTAATGCCCAGGAATGGATTTCCTTGATTCTCAAAACAGAACCAGAAGTGGATATGACTGCAACACTACTGAATGTTTATCTTGAAGTATGTTATCCAAAACTGTTACAACTGCAGTCTGAAAGGACAATGGAGTTACTAACTAACCTGGCTGAAAGATACTTACCACGAATTAAAGCAGTCACACCTGAAGGTCATGGTGGCCCCATCCAGAGACTGGAATTGCTTCTGGAGAAGAATTTGAAAGGACAAAGAAGGTGAACTATAAAATTGTTTGCAGTGGCAAAATTTGAGCATGGTTTCGTTATTTTTGTGAATTTGTTTATGTATAAAATCTTTTATAACTTGTTACCTGCATACTTTTTGGACTTTTATAAGAAAAGGGAACATGGCTATGAAAATAGAAATATTGATCGGCGCCCATCTGTACCTAGGATAAGTTATAATAATTGATGGGATGAGCTTGATGCCTTCAATTTCTTAACTACTGAAATCCTCAAACAGAGGAAAGAGAAAGAAATCAGAATTAATTTATTGCTCTTGTTGAAATGGACCTCAATTGCATGCTAATGAGCTAAAGAACCTTCTACTAATTTATATGTTTGTTTTGTAATTTCTATTAAATGCCAAATGGAAAAAATAAGTTGATAGATCTTTTAAGCATAATAATAATCTTTGCTAGTGTATAAACTGGGGAAAAAACATGACAACATTTTTGCCTTGTTGTTTGGTTGATATGACAGTTTTCGGGCCCGATAGTGTCATCTGCAGAAATATGAAAGTATATTCGTCAAAAGATGCCTTGTTCACAGAAAAACAAAGTTTGATTTTAGTGGTGTTGTTACTCAAACATTTTTTTTTTCTTTTTATAAGGCTAAACCTTAACACACAAAAACCTTTCGGGTTTTGTGGTCTTTCTACTAGCTTAAAATGGTGCAATAATTGACCACCATACTGTTTGGTGGTTATGAGATGGCTATGAAAATTTACAGTCTTCAGCAAAAATAAATATTGTGATCGGCTTTCAAAAATATACCAACAGATTTGAAGTACACTTTTTAAAATGCAAGCACAGGACGTATTCTACCCTTAGTCTTGCTTCTTAAAGCTCCCAGAGATTTCCTTATGCGCAAATGACAGGCTAAAGTGAAGGTAAAATGCAGGCTTAATGCTCTAATAAGCCTATGTAAGCTTATTTCACTGAGAGTGCACAAATCTTGATAAAAGTGTGATGGGGCAATATTAATAAATAAGAGCTGGGGTTTCACTGAACAAACCTTATAACTATGTAAGAATGTTGAAATGTGCTGTAGCAGTAATGCACGGTCGTTTGTGCTGTAACAGCACATTCTGATGACAGTTTTTTATTCATTGGAATGATGAAGGAGAAAACCAGTTCCTTCAGAATCTTTTTAATTGGACCTTGAAATATTTTCTTATAAGGGTATGTATATTCAAGTACATTTGCAGCCAAAGAAATTTGTCAGTATTTTGCAAGTTTTTTTTATAACGAGCTATTTTCTGATTTAGGGGGAAACAATTGCACCGAATCTTTTGAACTTCGGCTAGACTCTCCCGGGAATTACATGTATTTAATTACTTCCACAACACTGACTTTAACGTTTCGTATTTTACAGTTCCTTTAAAAATAAAAGGAAAAACAACGTTGCCAAGCATTGTCTTCCAGCTCACCTCTGACCAAGAAATTGAATATCTTAAAAGACAAGATGGTTTTATTAGTATAATGCTGGGTCATTAAAAAGTTGTAATTTTTCCAAGAAGAAACTAAACACGAACAAAAGTAGAAATATGCAAAAACTTCAGGATTAAAAAACCATCAAAACACTCTAAAGAATTGCTTAGGAGTAATTTTGAAGGAAACATTGTAAAACAAAAAGAGTAGTATTCTAAGATTCCTTATTTTATGCTCTTTTCAAAAATGGTGGTCCTTTCCATGAGAATGGACTCCTTCCACCTAATAGTCCCAGATATAGTCCTAATAATATATTTTTTCCTTGTTTATCATCTAATGATGCGTCATATTTTCTTTTTACAAAAGGGTTTGGTTTTTTCTTGAACCGTGAAAACCCCTCAGTCAAAGTGATTTCAAAGGATTCGTCAAAAAATATTAATTGCAATTATTTAAAAACAAGAGATAAGGATGGAAGGAAACTTGTTTATGGACGGAAAGAAAGAAAAAGTAGGAAGGAAGAAAAGGAAAGCATGGAAGGAAACTTGATTAGGGACGGAAAGAAACAAAAAGTTGGAAGGAAGAAAAGGAAAGGATGGAAGAAAACTTGATTAATCGAAACATACTGCATATTATAAAGTTTTATTACATGCTGCAAATTATAAGAATCAGTGATAATCAGCTATGAGGGACTTGCCACCCAGGAGTTTTGGTTTTTGCCTCGTCGATGCTTTAACTGCCATATGACTGGCCACCTTGCAACAAACTGCACAAACACTATCCTGCGCTCAAAATGTGGAGCTAGTCACCGTAAGTCAAAATCTGAATCCCTGTGCAAGAACTGTCCTTTTTGTATAAGTTGTAAAGCTCCACACCATATGTGCTACAGCAGGGCTTCTTAAACTATGGGTCGCGACCCCATTTGGGGCTGCATAGCAAAATTATGGGGTCGCGAGTGATAAAATACAATTTAACAAAAAATGTTTTTAACTTGTAAAATTATTGTTATAACGAAAAATAACAATCATCGTAGATAAATATTTCATTATAATATTCCGATCATTATAATATCTTGTATAAATTTCGCCACCCCAACACCTACTTGGTGGGGGCGCTTTGCCCCCCCCCCCAACTGGGGCATAATTAATATGGTGTGACACGATTTACGCGCGCGGGGGGCTTGGGGGGCGAAGCGCCCTCTTCCTAACACGTCTAGAAGCACCGAACTCGCCAAAAACACTGGATCCCCCTCCCCCCCGAATCTGTTCTAAGACTTTATGCTCCTGTATATCCCGCCATCATTTACAATCACACTTTGTAGAGTATATGTGGCAGGCGGCAGTAAAGGCAGAAGGAAGACCTCCTTTTAACGCGATTCTTAACGAAATTTCTGTGTTCTGGGTACATAATTCCAAGTTGTAATTTAAAAAAATTTCTAAGAAAGTATTATATTTTCATCATATTTTGTTTGTGGTTAGATTAGGTTAAGTTAGGTATTTGATATAATGCACAACACCCCCCCCCCCTAATGTGCAAATATAAAACCCAAGCTTTTGATAAAGATTCTACCTATTAAAAACAAGGGCTAAAAGCTAATATGGCACTTGTGACGAGGTCGGAAGAGCCAAGAGTCAAGAGCTCACATGGTATGAACTCTAACAAAGTTCTATGAATCAATAGATCGATTTTAAAGGAAAATCAGAGGCTTAATGCCGGTCGAGATTTAAAATAAGAGCTCTGAGACACGAGGTCCTTCTAAATACTATAATTCATTAAGATTCGATCACCCACTCGTAAGTTAAAAATGCCTCAATTTTTCTAATTTTTCCCAATTAATATCCTCCCCAACTCCCCCAAAGAGAGCAGATTCAGTCTGGTTATGTCAATCACGTATCTAGGACTTGTGTTTATTCTTCCCACCAAGTTTCATCACGATCTCTCCAATCTAAGCGTTTTCCAAGATTTCCCATTTCCCCCTCCAACTCCCCCAATAACACTGGAGGTAGTGGTATTTAAAACAAGAGCTCTGAGACACTAGGTCCTTCTAAATGTCAAATTTCATTAAGATCCGATCACCCGTTCCTAAGACAAAATTACCATATTTTTTTCAACTTTTCCTCTCCCTCCAGCCCCCCAGATGGTTGAATCGGAAAAAACGACTGTTATTAAGTCGATTTGTGTAGGTCCCTGATACACCTACCAATTTTCATCTTCCTAACATGTCTAGAAGCACCAAACTCGCCAAAAACACTGGAAATCCCCCCCCCCTTGAATCTGTTCCAATTATGTCAATTCGGAATCTAGAACTTGTACTTATTCTTCCCATCAAGTTTCATCCCAATCTCTCCACCCCAAGCGTTTTCCAAGACTTTTGTTTCCCCCCTCCATCCCCCCATGTCCCTGGATCCAATTTGAATTCAAAATGGAGCATCTGAGACATAAGATCTTTCTATATATCAAGTTTCATTAAGATCCGATCACCCATTCGTAAGATAAAGATACCTCGATTTTCACGTTTTCCAAGATTTCCGGTTTCTTTCTCAAACTTTCCCCACTGTCACCAGATCTGGTCGGGATATAAAATAAGAGCGCTGAAGCACAAGATCCTTCTAAATATCAAATTTTATTAAGATCTATTCACCCGTTCCTCAGTTACAAATACCTCATTTTTCTAATTTAAACCCCCCCTTCCCAACTCACCCAAAGAGAGCGGATCCGTTCCGATTATGTCAATCATGTATCTAGGATTTGTGCTTTTTTTCTCACCAAGTTTCAGCCCGAACCCTCCACTCTAAGCGTTTTCCGAGATTTTAGGCCGAGATACGGCAATCCTGGTAAGTATAATAATTGTACTTAAAAAAATTCATCCCTGATCTTTCCTGTGTGGTGATGAACCTTCAGATTTTTGGTATAAGCGCATTGGCCAAGGCCTTACTCTGTCTCTGAATACTAGAGGGAAGAAGCGAATGAATTATAGTAATTAAGATATATACTTGAGTAAATATAAGTATATGTGTTATGTGCGTGACAGTTTTATAGAAAAACTGGAATAAATTAATATTTTTGATAGGCTTGAGCGTAATGTTAATAATGAACAGAAATCAAACGAAAAATACATCTCTTTTTTCAAATGAAACTAAGAAGGCATCATAGAAATTTAAATCAAGACAAAATCTATCCTCCACATGAACGGGACCACTGCCCTTCTCAACCCCCATTCTTACATTACATTTCAAATTTACTTATCTGACATAATTATAAGTTTGGAAAAGCTAACAGTTGCACATATTCGTATGCCTATCGTAAGAAAATATATATTCTTTAATGATAGATTTATGTTTATTAGTGAATACAAAACTGACACCAGAGAGAAAACTTCTTAGAGAGAAACCTTTACAACAGTATCAATCTACAAAAATAGTAATCAAAAGATAAAATTAAAATTTGATTAGAAAAATACTTTATTCTTTATCAGAAGACATAAAAAATCAGTTCTAAACTAAGAATTTTCTCCGATTCAAAGCCCTGGTGTTTGAAGACCTTCTACTCCAGAATGATTCTATTATTTGGCTCTCGGCCACTTCTGGCCTCAGTTCTTTCTTCAACAAATGAGTTTCGGCAATTTGGACATGTGCCATGGAGTTCTAACCAAGGAGAAATACACTCTTTATGAAATAAATGTTTACAGGGCATTTTTCGGACACTTTCTCCAAGCAAATAGTCTTCCCAGCAAATAGAACATTGCAACCTTTCACCTACGGAAGATAATTTCAATGAAAAAAAACCTTATTCACCTAAAAAAAACCTTATTCATCCCGCCTTATAAAATACTCACAACATGCTCCTAAAATGAATAGAGATTTTCCCCCTTCTTTTTGATAAAGTATTTAAGTTTCTCCTAGACTTGGGCAATGTTAACGACTTATGTCGTTCATGGTAATGTCGTCCTAGATGAAAATGTTAGCAAAATGAACGAATTTTTAGAAGATTTGTGAGTTCATGGTGTAAGAATAACTTTAGAAATTAATGTTAAGAGGACTAAGTCGTTAAGGCTAGGAGTAAGTGAAGGTAAAGAGGGTATGTTAGGTAACATAAGATCAATAAAGTGGACATATCCACTTATCTAGGTACTATTATTAGCAAAGACTACAGAGAAGATGGTAAAAGTAGAAAAGCCAAGGCCCAGGATGTTTTTTTCAAAGTGGAAAAAAGTTTGGAAGAATAGGAAGATAAGGTTGCGGACCAAGATTAGAATATTGGAAGCTACAGTGATCATAGTGGTCAAGCATGGTTTTGAATTACAGACACTCAAAAAACTGAGGAGCACTTGCTAGATGTTTTCCAGAGCAATTGCCAACGGATTATTTTGGGTACCAGACTGTCTCAACATATCTAAAAACATTCAAGAATGCACTTCAATCCCCTTTCTAGGCCTATAAACAGAGAAAAGATCAGATGGATAGGACAAGTTCTGTTGATGAAGGATGATTGGCAAACATTGTCCGTTTCTACAAAACTTAATGACAATTATTTAACATTGAGTGGGCTTAGGTGTTAAAAGCCACCTAACCCAACTTCTCTATAGGTATTTTATACAAACTATTGGATTTTTTAGACAAATGAGAAAATTAGAGGATAAGCGCAAATTTTACATTGACAAAGAGCCAGGGTTCCAAAATGAAGGAAACTAGTTCTATAGCTTTATGAGATAATCTAAAATTGTAGCCACCTATTGTAGTAAAAATAAACCATAAGATTCATTGGTTTTTTTAGTGCTAAGTTATTGCTGGAAAATTGCCATGCTTATCATTTGTCAATGATTAATATAATTGAAAAATTATCACAGTAAAAGAAAAAAATACAGAAATGATATGCTTTGGGTTACCGTAGTAGTTTTGTTATAAGATTTAATGTTTGTAAAAAAATAAAGAAAAGTGAGAAGAGGAACTTTTACTTTAACACAGAGGGTTGGAAGTAAAACTTCTGACATTCGAACTTTGCCTAAGAGAACTGGAACTATTACAAATAAGTTTAGCTTTTTTATTTATTAGGTTTTGGTTTCAAAAAAAGATTTATTTTAATGCAATCTCTTCCGTCCCAGTATTAAGCAAAAGTAAAACTGAAAGATTAAAAACATTATTACAACAAATGTTGTATTTAAGTTTTAAAACCAGGTTATCAATTTTCTCAGTGACAACAGATGGTGTTGGTTTTTTCCTCTCAAGAGACAAATTTCGGTCACACATGTTCTTTTACTGATCCATTAACCCTCCCAAAACAATTTTTTTTTTTTTTAGGGGCTAAGAGTCTTCAGCATTTATCAATATTGTATATTGATCCAAAGAATAATAATTCCGTCCGTCTGTCTGTCACTAAGTATGACGGATAAAACTTAAAAGAATTAAAAACTATATTCTATAAAAAAAAACTGAAAAAAAAGAAAAAAACTAAAAAAAGGAAAAAAAACTAAAAAACTAAAAAGAAAAAATAAAAAAATTAAAAAGAAAAACTAAAAAACTAAAATAGAGAAAACAACTAAAAGAGAAAAGAAAAGAAGAAACTTTAGAAAAACTAAAAAAGGAAAAAAAACTAAAAATAAGGAAAAACTAAAAAAATAAATAAAAAAAACTAAAAAAGAGAAAACTAAAAGACAGACAAAAACTAAAGAGAAAGAAAAAACGAAAAAAAATTAAAAAAGAAGAAAAAGACTAAGAGAGAAATTTAAAAAAAACAAAAAAAGAAAAAAACTAAAAAAAGAAAAAACAAAAAAAAGATGAAACTTAAAAAAGAAAAAACCGAAAAAAAACTAAAAAAGAAAAAAACTAAAAAAAGGAAAAGCTAAGAAAAAGAGGAAAACTAAAAACGAAAAAAAAAACTAAAAAAAGAACAACTAAAATAAAAGACAAAAAGACAAAAACTAAACAAAAGGAAAAAAAGAAAAAACTGAAAAGAAAGAACTAAAAAAGAAACAAACTAAAATATGACGTCAAAAATAAAAAAAATAAAAAAATAACTAAAAAAGTAAAAAAAAACTCTAATAAAAATAAAAATCTATAAATGACGTCATGTTCACAACGCGAAACCTGGCTTGCGGCTAATAGAGATAGTAAAAAAAGAAGGCGTGTCGCTGTATTACAAAAGCAGTACGTATATAATTATCCTACAATGAAAAAAGGAACATCAGGAGGAAACACTAGAGCAACGCAAAACCAGGCTTGCAGCTCAAAGAGAAAGGACCGGATTAGGAATGTCCAATTTACGTCATCAATTCGATAAAAAAAAATGACATAGCGTTGCTGACCCAGAACAGAAGGGACAATGAGAATCCATATGCAGAAGCCTGCTTCTATTTCTGTATATATCTATATATATAAAAATAAGTTATCTGTCTGTCTGTGGATCAGGTGACGTCATGTTTCTGTGTCGGCTGACGTCATGAAATAAGTTGTCGTCATTCTTGCTTTGACGGTGACGTCATTAATGGTATTTAAGACATGCGTTTATGGAAAAATGTTTAATTGTAAAATGACTGAAGAACCTACAATGGCAACAGCCGAGGAAGCTGCTCAAAGAGTCTATGCCAAAAAACTTGCTGCTGATAGAGAAAGTAAGAAAAGAAAGCGTGCCGAGGAATCATAGAGAAAGTAAGAAAAGAAAGCGTGCCGAGGAATCACAAGAACAGCAAGAAAACAGGCTTGCGGCTAAAGAACGCAAAACCGCGCAGTTAGATGAAAATCCACCTGGAAAGCGAGAGTCAAAACATATCAAAACTGAAAATGATAGCGATGATGATTGGGTTTGGGATTTTGACTTGGATAAGGTCATCAATGCCTACCAGAATTAAGTTAAAAAACAAAGGTTCGGCGATATGTACTTCATCAAATAAAAAGAAAAAACACTCAAAGATAAATTACAGACCGGGACACAAATGACGACCGACACAGAGGGAATATAAATGACGACCAGGAACCTCAAAGAAAAATTACAGACTGGGACACCCGGACACAAATCACGACCGGGAATATAAATGACGACCGGGACGCTGGGACACAACTACAACGGGGACGCCGGGGGCACAGGCAGGATATATAATTGACGACTGAGACACAGGGATTGTTTGAATAGAAATTACAGACCGGGACACCGGGACACAAATGACGACCGGGACACAGGGAATATAAATGACGACCGGGACACTCAAAGAGAAAATACAAACTGGGACACCAGGACACAAATGACGACCGGGACACAGGGAATATAAATGCTATTTATATGCACAGACAATGGGACAGCGAAGAATGTTGTATATTCGCATGTTTTACGTAGTTAAAAATATATATTTATATCTATCTCTATTCACAGGTGGGACACAGGGACACAGCTACAATGGCGCGTAACTAACATGGCGCGTAACGACTTACACGCGCGGGGGGGGGGGGGGCTTGGGGGGGCACGAAGCGCCACCCCAACAGCTAGTATATATATATATATATATATATATATATATATATATATATATATATATATATATATATATATTCCAGGCTTCTACTCTATATATATAGAGGCCTGGCTTCACTGCCGGGACCCAGCTATTAATAATATAAAACAAAAAAATATGAAAATGACACATACTGACTTGTCTTTCAGTAATTTCAACGGTTTCAAGCTTCTCAATATTTTCTCTTGACATTGGAGGAGGGCCCATATCCGCAGATTCCACATCATCCAATAGATTGTGCATAAATAGATTCGCCAACCACCCTAGTGTTCGCCAACTAAAAAAGCATAACATCATTCTAGCAGCGGTATCTAAATAAAACTTTGTATTTTGAAAATAGTTCTTTTCATTCCTCTTGAACTTCATAGTAATTTTTTGGGTACTTGTGTATTATTCAGAACACACTCAGTAAGTAATGTTAGGTTCTTTCGCAAAACAAATTACGGTACAGATACATTTCAATTAAATATTTGGCACTGGTTCAATATTCAATTGATTCAATTCATTTCAGAACACACTCAAGAATTTTGCTGAAAAAATCCGGTTTGATAGCCATAAAGACAAAACTCAATTTAGTTTGTTACGCATAGTGATAGAAGACAGTGTCTGAACATGGATTTTGAAATGAAGATTTGGGATTTGCCAAAGACTGAAAAATAGGCAATTATATTTTTCCCGGATAAGGGGTTGTTGCCCACAACAAAACAACGCGTCAATGGACATGACTTTATGCTCCTGTATATCCCGCCATCATTTACAATCACACTTAGTAGAGTATATGTGGCGGGCGGCAGTAAAGGCAGAAGGAAGACCTCCTTTTACCACGATTCTTAACGAAATTTCTGCGTTCTGAGTACATAATTCCAAGTTGTAATTTAAAAAAATTTCTAAGAAAGTATTATATTTTCATCATATTTTGTTTGTGGTTAGATTAGGTTAAGTTAGGTATTTGATATAATGCACAACACCCCCCCCCCCCCTAATGTGCAAATATATAGCCCAAACTTTTGATAAAGCTAACGAAATAAAACAAGATATGATGAAAATATAATACTTAATTAGGAAAATTGTAAATTACAACTTAAAATTATGTACCCAGCCTTCTCTTAAGAGTATAAAGTCATAGTGTGTCCATTGTCCTATCACTATGCGTAGCAAACTCAGTTTTGTCTTTGTGGCTATGAAACCGGATTTCCTCATAAAATGTACTTGCATTGTAGTATGTTTCACGAAAGAACCTAACTTCACTTAATGAGTGTGTTCTGAATAATACAAAAGTACCATTTTCTGTTATGAGAATATGTTTTTGGGTCATTAAAGAGTCTGAAAACTTTCGAAATGATCCAATTTAGATAAATATGCACCGCCGAAATTTGCTATTATAAAAAACTCTTTGATGGAGTTTGAACAACGGGGAAAATCAAATATCCCCATTAGGAAACACAGTAGTTTCCTATTTCTGCCCACCATCGATATTTCCAAACTATGTAAAGAAATTCGTGTTATATGCTGAATAATGAAATAAAAATTCGGTTTTATTCAAATGAAAGACCAATTTTATAAAAAATAAAAACAGGTACTTTTAGAAATTAGAAATTGCATGGTGGTTCTAAATGGGAATGAAAATACATATATATATACATATATATATATATATATATCTCCAATCAGAGTGCCAATAGCCATAAGAACCAAATCTAATGTAGCATGGCTATTTGCACTGATTGCAATATTTTAATCTAATACTAAACCGCTGCCCAAAAACGGGAAAATATTTTTTTTTGGGGGGGGGGGCGATGGCCTTGCTTTGATCTTCAAGTTGTCCTTGGATGATTTCTGTTAAAACAAGAGCCCAAAGGTCCTTTTTTTCCAAATAAGATGAAACATTGCAGTCTTTCTGCTAAGAGTTTAGTTGTAGGAGGGGGTGGGGGGTCCGCTTGTTTTTTGCATTGAATCAAGTCTCAGCTTGATATTGAGCAAACATTATTGATCTTTCCAGTGTACACCACAAGAATAAACAATGAGACCCTCAAAATTTTTGAAACCGCGTAGATTATGAACGAACTCTTGTTTTTTATTCAACGAAACAGCTGATGAAATATGCATTCATCATCAATTTAGAGGTATCCACAACCGTTAAAAAAAACTGTATATATTTCTGTTCCAAGAATTAATTTCCTTGCCTTGAAGCAATTTTCTAATATTATAACTAAGAATAAGGAAAAGAGAAACTGGTCGGAATAATTTCAGAGCTATTCCGAAAGTTATTTCAGAGTTATTATTTAAGGAATTTAAAAGCTGCCAGGTTGTTACATTAGATTAATTCATAGTACAGGGTCTCAAGTGGTGATTCTTTTTTGCTGTTTTTTTATGAGAATCCATCGATGAGTGATGCGTTTTGTAGTTTTGAGAATGGCCGCACAAGTAATAATCCTTTTTGGCAATTTTTTTTCTTTTTATATTGTTTAAAAAAATATATTCTCTCTCTATGGCTCAGTTAACACATTAGTGCTTAGTGAAACAATATATATATGTATATATTTTCTTATTTTTAACACTTGGAACTCTTATATTTGTTCTTATGAAAGGGTGATTGCAAATCAAAAGTTCTTTTTAAGTGTCAAAAGAGATAGAGAAAACATTTTTTGTCTAGGATTCATCCAATGTGTATTTGTGTTGCAAGACTTTGGTTTTGTCTCGTTTTTTTTCTATTCCGCCGATGTCGGCTTATTCCTGGAAACTGGCAAGGATCTAGCCTGTGCGGTTTTTACGGAAAGTATGAACATCAGGCCAGATTGATGAATATGGCATTACATTTTGGAAAGCTCTGCAGAACTCTTGCCTGGGGCCACAAAGGATGGTTTTTGCTTGTCCACGAGCCAGAGCCTATGGTGTGCGAAGTGAAGTGGAGTTATTTAGCCTATGTCAGAGAGGAGCATCTGAAGTTGTGCAGCCTAGCTTTCGTTTCATAAAACCATGTTTCTGCTTTTGAGTGGAAAGCTCCGTTCTAGCAGGCAAGCAGGCATTCACCACTTTCAAACTGAAGATGGACTAAAATCAATAATTGTTAAATGTATGCGGCAGTTACCCGGCCCCAGAGCCAATATATCTTCTTTGAGTGACAAATAGATAAATTTACCGAAGCAAAAAAGCGGCACTTTCCCACGGGTCCAAAAGTGCTGCCGTGATTTTGGCTGGGTTTATCATACGTTTTTTCGGACTTTGGTGTCTTTCGTTTAGCATTATGGCTTTCCAAAGATTAAAATGTTTTTTGTTTTTTTAGGAAGTTCAGGTTCCTTTTCACAGTAGAAACCAAAAAAAGCCTACTTACCCTAGATCATCTTCTTCTTCTTCTTCGTCAGGAATTGGTCCTGACGCAGCATCATTCCTTGTATCTTCCAAGGATACTCGATCTGTCCTAAAAAAGAACAACTAAAAATAGAACATCGGAATGTTTTTCATTTTTGGCCTGTTTTATTCTGCGAATGACGAGAAAATACGAATTAAAATCAAACACTTTAATAAATAGGTATTGGATAAAATATAATAAATCAATAACAGAAACAGAGGAAGGGAGAGCTCCAATAGAGAATCTTGGTTTCTCGATGGTTTTTATGAAAAATTTGTGTTAAGATTGGCTCTTCCAAAGCTTACACATTTTGTAAAAACCCCTTCAATATCGTGGAATATCTTTATAGAATATTGGAAGCAAAAAACATATTTTCCAAAGGCTCCAATAATTTCTTCTGTTATCCCAGAGGCACTTCCTATGGAAGGTGTGGTGGTTTAAACTTCAGAGGGGCTCATTTGATTGCAAACCTCAAGTTCTAGTTCCCTTTTAAAAACTCAAAGCTAATTTAAGGAAAATTACCCCTCCCCACCAAAAGCTTTCCACCCAAATCCATCCAAAAGAAAATTTAAGATAACTTTTTTGTTAAAAATAGTTCCTAGATAAACTAAGAAAAACTCCAGAATAGGAACAACCCCCCAAGGCCTGGGGACAAGCATTGTAAGTTATACCCTAGGGGCATATATGTTCTTATGGATGGCTGCTTCTATAAACTTCAGAGGGAGATAATATGACTGAAAATCTAAATTTCTAGTTGCCTTTTTAAGAGTCAAAAGAGATAGGAGGGTAAGACATAGGAGGGTAAGAGATAGGACAAACCCATTCAATAAAGATTTTTAGACAGCCATTTTGTTAGACAGTTCAGAAATCAGGCAAAAAACTCTGGGTTAATCAAAACACCAAGATCCTGGGGGCATGTATTTTAAGTTACACCTCGGGGGAATATGATATTTTAATGTAAGAGGTGGTCACATAAACTTTAGAGACCACCCATTTGATTGATAACTGGAAGTTTTAGTTATCTTTTTAGGAGTCAAATGTGATCAGAGAGCGTCGAGCCCCTTATACTTCCTCTTTTCGCCAAATGCATCCAATCAAAATTTTGAGATGGACAGTAGGCTTGAAAAAGCCCAACGATCACATGACAAAACTTTGAGGTCAACACAATCCCTCCCAGAGCCCAAGGTAAAGATTGTAAATTATGCCCCGTGAACATTTATGGTTTCTATGGAAAGGGTAGTCGTAGGAACTTCGAGGGGGAATTAAATGATTAGAAATTGAAATTCTAGTTCCCTTTTAAGAGTAAAAAGTGATCCGATGCCAACTAGTCCCCCTCCCCCACCAACAGTCTTTTCCCAAAATCGTCCATTCAATTTTTTATATAGCCATTTAGGTCATGTAAAAAGAACTCCAATGATGACACAGCCACCAAAAACTCAAGGGTAAGCGTTGTAAAAAATGCCCCTAAGGTTTCTATAGAAGGGATGACCATTTATGTATCAGAGGGGGCTTATTATATGTCTATATATATATATATATATATATATATATATATATATATATATATATATATATATATATATATATATATATATATACATATATTCTAAATAATAAAATATATATTCTAATTAAAAATATATATTCTAAGCACTTTAAGAAATAAAAAGTTGTTCAGCCAAGCTTTTGTTTCATCAAACCATGTTTCTGCTTTCGAGTGAAAGCTCCGTTCTAGCAGGCAAGCAGGCATTCACCACTTTCAAACTGAAGATGGACTAAAATCGATAAGTGTTAAATATATGCGGCAGTTACCCGGCCCCATGGATGGTTTTTGCTTGTCCACGAGCCAGAGCCTATGGTGTGAGAAGTGAAGTGGATTTATTTAGCCTATGTCAGAGAGGAGCATCTGAAGTTGTGCAGCCTAGCTTTCGTTTCATAAAACTATGTTTCTGCTTTTGAGTGGAAAGCTCCGTTCTAGCAGGCAAGCAGGCATTCACCACTTTCAAACTGAAGATGGACTAAAATCAATAATTATTAAATATATGCGGCAGTTACCCGGCCCCAGAGCCAATATATCTTCTTTGAGTGACAAATAGATAAATTTACCGAAGCAAAAAAGCGGCACTTTCCCACGGGTCCAAAAGTGCTGCCGTGATTTTGGCTGGGTTTATCATACGTTTTTTCGGACTTTGGTGTCTTTCGTTTAGCATTATGGCTTTCCAAAGATTAAAATGTTTTTTGTTTTTTTTAGGAAGTTCAGGTTCCTTTTCACAGTAGAAACCACAAAAAGCCTACTTACCCTGGATCATCTTCTTCTTCTTCTTCGTCAGGAATTGGTCCTGACGCAGCATCATTCCTTGTATCTTCCAAGGATACTGGATCTGTCCTAAAAAAGAACAACTAAAAATAGAACATCGGAATGTTTTTCATTTTTGGCCTGTTTTATTCTGCGAATGACGAGAAAATACGAATTAAAATCAAACACTTTAATAAATAGGTATTAGATAAAATATAATAAATCAATAACAGAAACAGAGGAAGGGAGAGCTCCAATAGAGAATCTTGGTTTCTCGATGGTTTTTATGAAAAATTTGTGTTAAGATTGGCTCTTCCAAAGCTTACACATTTTGTAAAAACCCCTTCAATATCGTGGAATATCTTTATAGAATATTGGAAGCAAAAAACATATTTTCCAAAGGCTCCAATAATTTCTTCTGTTATCCCAGAGGCACTTCCTATGGAAGGTGTGGTGGTTTAAACTTCAGAGGGGCTCATTTGATTGCAAACCTCAAGTTCTAGTTCCCTTTTAAAAACTCAAAACTAATTTAAGGAAAATTACCCCTCCCCACCAAAAGCTTTCCACCCAAATCCATCCAAAAGAAAATTTAAGATAACTTTTTTGTTAAAAATAGTTCCTAGATAAACTAAGAAAAACTCCAGAATAGGAACAACCCCCCCAAGGCCTGGGGACAAGCATTGTAAGTTATACCCTAGGGGCATATATGTTCTTATGGATGGCTGCTTCTATAAACTTCAGAGGGAGATAATATGACTGAAAATCTAAATTTCTAGTTGCCTTTTTAAGAGTCAAAAGAGATAGGAGGGTAAGACATAGGAGGGTAAGAGATAGGACAAACCCATTCAATAAAGATTTTTAGACAGCCATTTTGTTAGACAGTTCAGAAATCAGGCAAAAAACTCTGGGGTAATCAAAACACCAAGATCCTGGGGGCATGTATTTTAAGTTACACCTCGGGGGAATATGATATTTTAATGTAAGAGGTGGTCACATAAACTTTAGAGACCACCCATTTGATTGATAACTGGAAGTTTTAGTTATCTTTTTAGGAGTCAAATGTGATCAGAGAGCGTCGAGCCCCTTATACTTCCTCTTTTCGCCAAATGCACCCAATCAAAATTTTGAGATGGACAGTAGGCTTGAAAAAGCCCAACGATCACATGACAAAACTTTGAGGTCAACACAATCCCTCCCAGAGCCCAAGGTAAAGATTGTAATTATGCCCCGTGAACATATAACGTTTCTATGGAAAGGATAGTCGTAGGAACTTCGAGGGGGAATCAAATGATTAGAAATTGAAGTTCTAGTTCCCTTTTTAAGAGTAAAAAGTGATCCAATGGCAACTAGTCCCCCTCCCCCACCAACAGTCTTTTCCCCAAATCGACCATTCAATTTTTTTGTATAGCCATTTAGGTCATATAACAAGACTCCAATGATGACACAGCCCCCCAAAACTCAGGGGTAAGCGTTGTAAAATATGCCCCAAGGGCATATAAGGTTTCTATAGAAGGGATGACCATTTATGTATCAGAGGGGGCTTCGCGCCCCAACACCTAGTTGGTGTGAGCGCTTCGCACAACCCCCCCAAGCCCCCCTGCGCGCATAAGTCGTTACGCGCCATATTAGTTACGCACCATTGTAGTCGTGTCCCTGTGTTCCATCTGTGAATATAGATAGATATATATACATATATATGTTAGTACATGACAAAACATCGAGGTCAACACAACCCCTCCCAGAGCCTAGAGTAAAGACTGTATCTTATGCCCCGTGACCATTTAAGGTTTCTATGGAAAGAGTAGACGTAAGAACTTCGAGGGGATATCAAATGATTAGAAATTGAACTTCTAGTTCCCTTTTCAAGGGTAAAAAGTAATCTGATGGTAACTAGTCCCCCTCCTCCACCAACAGTCTTTTCCACAAATCGTCCATTCAAATTTTTTATATAATCATTTAGGTCATATAACCAGAACTTCAATGATAACACAGCCCCCAAAAACCTAGGGATAAGCGTTGTAAAAAATGCCCCAGGGGCATATAAGGTTTCTCTAGAAGGGATGCCAATTTAGGTATCAGAGGGGGTATTATATATATATATATATATATATATATATATATATATATATATATATATATATATATATATATATATATATATATATATATATATATATTCTAAATAATATTATATATATTCTAAATAAATAATATAATTTTTATTGAAAAACAAACTTGGCCAAGCTATTTGCAAGTGTCACAGGTAAATATCTAGTACAGGTCAATTAATAAATAGATTTAAGGACACTATTTGTCCTAAACTATATTTTAACTTTTTATACTTTCTAAACTAATATTCAGACTTTCATATGGGTATATTAAAATTTCGCAATGGTTAATAGCTGCATATATTGCGCATATACGCTTTATTTCATATTTTTGCTTGTATAAGTAAGATCGTGATTAAACCAAAAACAGGCATTTCACAGAAACAAAAAAAAAGAAATAAAAAGGGAAAAAGAGTACACACTATCTAAAGCAAAACATAAACACTAACTAAAAGTCAAGTCTCTTCGTGCGGGATAAAAATCTATTTACACTAGTTCGAACTCTATTATTTCTAATTATCAGCGATAAAGGAAACGGCACACTTATTTCATATTCACTTAATTCGAACTCCATTACTAAACGTGCTCTACAATAAACAGGGCAATCAACTAGAAGATGACTACATGTTTCCATTAGACCGCACAAGCACAATTGAGAGTCAGCTTTCCCGATCCTATTTAAAAAATAAAGCAATCTACTACGACCTGTAATAAGCTGTGTTAATCTACTATTTGGGGGAATTTTTGATACAGAGATAAGGTCATCCTCATTTTCAAAAAAGTTAGCCGGCCATGTGCTAACAGAATTTTTAAACTCATCAAACCATTTTGGATACAAAAACTCATTTAAAGTATTTACGGTTAATATGAAAGGGCTGAAATACACCAAGGTCATTAAAAGAAAGACCCAAAAAATTGCAGGGGGGCATCTTGGGCTCGGAGGGGGTTTATATATATATATATATATATATATATATATATATATATATATATATATATATATATATATATATATATATATATATATATATATATATATATATATATATATATATATATATATTATAGAACTCCATAGTATAATTCCACCCACTATACCCCCTTGGTTGCAGTGTTCTGACGACCTAAGGGCATTTTCAGCAGCAGCAGTAGATCTTTATCCTTACATTAGGTCAACTCCGTCAAGATTCATGTCAGACATGGCAGAACATATGGGCATCACATCTATGGGCATCACTAATTCTTGAAAAGATGGACCAAGATTTGTCCTAAAAAAGAGTAACTAAAAATAAAACATCAGAATTGTTGGCGTTAAAGTATATATTACCTCATATTTGACCTGTCTCATTCCACAAATGACGAGAGAACGTTAATAACCCCCCCCCCTTCCTATCAGGGAATATTTTTATGGAATATTGGAAACAAAAAAATCTACTTTCTCCAATGATTTCTTCTTTTTCCCAGAGGCACTTCCTATAGAAGGGGTGCTCATATAATCTTCAGAGGGGCTCATTCGATTGGAAATATCTAGTTCTATTTTCCTTTTTAAGAGTCAAAATTAATCTAAGGAAAATTATCCCTCCCAACCACATCCTTTTCACCTAAATTCACCCGATAAAAATTCTGATGTAACCGTTTTGTTAAAAATAGTTCACAGATCAACTAAGAAAAAGTCCGGAGGCAGAACAACCCCCCAAGGTCTGGGGACAAGTATTGTAAGTTATACCCTAGGGCAGTGGCGCCATTTGGGGGGGAGGCAGGGGGGCCTGGCCCTCCTGATTTCTGGAGGGGCCCAATTTCAACCACGTAATTCTTTGTTTATTCGTCCTTGTTCTACTTTTTTCTCTTTTTTTTACCGTATTTCTACTGTGAATTATTACTAAATAGCAAATTCAAGATACTCGACGATTATTCCATTTCAAGAAAGTATCCTGTTTTTGCTGTTCTCCCTAATTAATTTATGGTCACCCTTTTGGCACGGGTTTGTTAAGTCCTTTCTGGGCTCGGAGTACTTCTGTGACATTGAAGTCTCTCCAGTGATTAATGAATCCCGTTAGTCGGCACGTTTATGTGTAGGCTAACATCTGGAAAAGAGGGTATCCAGACCAGGGTGTCATTCCAGTTTTGTATTTAGTTTCTCGTTACCCTTCATCAAATAAAGAACCGTGAAACAGTGTTGAGTTGTGTTCAAGTTCAAATCGGATTATTGAAACATGAGTTCATCCAGTGCGAGTGGTGCAAAAAAAAGGAAAATAAAAGCCCAAAGGAAAGAAGAAGAAATAAAGATGCAACGACGATTGGCTTCGTTTTTCAAACCGACTGTAAGTAAATCTACCACATTTTAAATTTTGTTTCGTCGACCAATCTTACTGAACGAACCAGAACAAGAGCTACGAGCTCATATGGCACTTGTTACGAGTAGGCAGTACAACAAAGGAAATGAGCCCGTCACAAACCACAACCGCCACCCCAAAAATGCGGTTCGGAGCTAGAAATAGAATATGCAGTTTCACTCAAGTCGGTGCATTTCTGGCATCGCCTCGGATCATCTGGAGCAGATGACTGTTGTAACTTCCAAGTTTCAGCACAATAAACCTATTCGTTTAATCCCTAGACGTGCAACACGGTTTCCGGTACCTCCTTCCAGCTGCCCCTTTCGCGGCCGAATTTGGCTCGGACACTCGTGAACGGATCATCTAGAGCATCTTGTCTCACCACCTATCAAGTTTCACTCGAATCTCAGCATTTTTCAATGAATCCCCCCCCTCCCCGACCGTGGTCGGATCTGGTTCGGACAGTAAAATTTGTCATCTAGGGCATATGCTTACTTTACATTCCAAGTCTCATTTAAATCGCTGCACTCATTTGACCCATATGCGAGCCACACATTTTCCCGGCCCCCTACTGTGGCCGAACACGACTTGAAAAAATAAAAGTCACATCTTTGACATCTCCGGTTCCCGTCCATCAAGTTCGACTGGAATCGGAGCGTACCCTATCCAATCCCTCGACTACAAGTATTTCACGAGTTTCTCGGTGGGCGCCTCCACCCCCCCCCACAAATATCGGATCAGATCCAGACTTGACATGGAACATCTGAGACGATATTTCTTTCCACTTGCCAATTTTCATTGAAATCCGATCACCCGTTTAAAAGTTATGCATGCCACTAGTTTCCGGATTCCCATCCCTCCACTCCCCCCACGATGGTCGGATCGGGGAAACGACTAATCTTAAGTTAGTCTGTTCGAGTCCCTGATATGCCTGCCAAGTTTTATCGTCCTATTGCATCAGGAAGTAACGATCCCGGGGAATTGCCAGAAATCCGGACCCCCCCCCCAAGTCCCCCACAGTGCCCCCATAGAGGAGGGGGTCTTCCCCCTCCTCTACACCCCGCTCTTCATGCTAAAGTTTTTCAGCATTTGTAAAAAAGTTACTTACTGTTTTAATAAAACGCCCTTTGTGTTTGAGGAGTCGTTTTTAAAGATGTGGACAAAATTTAAACTTTAGGATAAAGAGCGCAGTGTTGAGGAGGAGGCAACCCCCATCGTATATGTAATAATTCTTGTTATTTTTAAGTTTTAATAATGCTCCTTAATTTCAGTTGAAAAAACTTGTTTTTCTATTTAATTTCTGATCATTTTTTAAATAAAGTCAGGAAATCTGGCTTCACCTTCACGGAGAAATCCCCCTTGGAAACATCCTCTGAACAATACAATCCTGGTTAAAATTTACTGGGACAATTACCCTTAACACTTCCAAGCGTGAAATTGAGCCAGTAAATAGAAAGCAAGATATATAAAGAAATTTTGTATAGGAATTCTGGAAAATTTTTCCAGTACACAATGTCCCCTGAAAAGTTCATCCCCTAGAAAATTCATTTTCCATGGAAAATTCTCCCCGAGCTAAGTCCCCCAGCCAAAAAAATCGTCCTCCCCTTCCCACCCTAGAAATGTATGCATGCTTCCGAATAAGAAATACTATATGTAAACAATGGTCACGTTTTTTAACTTGAAGACCTTTTCCCAAGAGCTTTAGGGTTTCATGTTATCTCCAAAGACATTATTATTAGGCCTTTCAACGATGTTGAACAAAATAGCTATCTCAGATTTTTGGTCAGGGGAATTTGGGGAAAAATGGCGTGGGAGGGGGCCTAGTTGCCCTCCAATTTTTTTAGTAACTTAAAAAGGGCACTAGAACTTTGAATTTCCGTTAGAATAAGCCCTCTCCCGATGTCTTGGCCCACTGGTTCGATATGATCACCCCTGGGCAAAAAAAATAAATAAATAAACACGCATCCGTAATCTTTCTTCTAATATGAAGTACAAAATTCCACATTTTTGCAGATAGGAGCTTGGAGCCTCTACAATAGGGTTCTCTTAATACGCTGAATCTGATGGTATGATTTTATTATGATTATATGAGTTCTAAGGGTGTTTCAGCCATTTTTTGAAAATCAGGCACATTTCTCAGGCTTGTAGCCTTTGAAGGGTAAGACTAAACTTAACAAAATGTATTTAAAATCAGCATAAAAGTTTAGTTCTTTTGACATATCTATTGGTATCAAATTCCGTTTTTTAGAGTTTCGGTTACTATTGAGCCGGGTCGCTCCTTACTTACAGCTCGTTACCAAGAACTGTTTATAAGATAATGCTCAGACAAATTTTGTTGAGTTTCTTCTTTTGAAGAGGAAAGATAGAACAAAAAGCGACAAAGATAAGAAATTTCAAACCTAATAAGTTTTCGTCCGCATGAATTACTATGGCTAGCTTCAGTTTACCTTGCTTCAAAAAGTGTTTAATCACCCGACAGCAGTACTCGTGCATCATGTTTTGTGTTTATTGATTCTAGGTTAAAATATAGAATCAAGGGAATGATAGCTTTGCAAGGTAATCCTACATAAACAAAAAAAATAAATAAAGAAGTGTATCACAGAAACCTATAAAACCTATAAAAACCTACAAAACATAAAATTGAATAGCACATTGGACTTAATTGAATGAAATAAAAAAGACAAGTTTTTTCAACTGAATGTAAGAAGAAACATTAAAGCTCAAAACGGATAGCAATTTTTAAGTATATGAAGGGGTTCACCCCCTTGTCAATACTCGCTCTTTGCGCTGTTCAAATTTGGTTCCAATTCTTTAAGAATGACTCCTGAATCTCAAAGGCCGTTTGATTAGAATAAATATCTCTTTTGAAAGTACTAAAAAAAAAACTTTAGCGTAAAGAGCGAGGTATTGACGAAAGGGTGAACCTTCTCATATGTAATAATTTCTTTTCGTTTTAAGTTTCAATCCTGCTCCTTACTTTGAGTTGAAGAAACTTTTTTTTTCATTTAATTTCTTATTCTTTTTTTAATAATCCTTGGAAATCCAGTGCCCCCTTGATCGAAAATTCAGCTCCCCTATGAAAAGTTTCTCCATGGAAAATCCTCCTACATAACCTCCTCTGCTCGAGCTGCCCCACCACCAGAAAAAAAACTGAAAACGTCTGTATACTTCGCAATTACCTATATTATTTATAAAAAAGGGCAAAGTCCACAAATTGAACACCTTCCCCCAGAGACTTTGGACAATTAAGACATCTTTAAAGACATATTTTATTAGATTTTTCAAATATATTAAACAAAATGGCTGTTTCAAAATTTTGATCAAGTGACTTAGGGTAAAAAGAGGGTGGGATGGGGCCTAGTTGCTCTCCAAATTTTTGGTCATTTGAAAAAGGGCGCTAGGACTTTTAATTTACCTTTGAATGAGCCCTCTTGCGATATTCTAGGACAACTGGGTCAATACGATCACCCCTGGAAAAAAAATAACACGCGTCCTTGATCTTTCTTCTGGCAAAAAAATCCAAAATTCCTCATTTTAGCAGATAGGATCTTGAAACTCCTGCAGTAAAGTTCAGTGATGCGCTGAATTAAATGGTGAGATTTTTGTTAAGGTTATATTACTTTCAGGGGGGGGGGTGTTTTCCCTTTTTTCGGACATAAGACAAATTTTCTCAGGCTCGTAACTTTTGATGGGTAAAACTGAATTTGATACAACTTATATATTTGAAATTAGCGTACAAATCTGATTCTTTTGATGCATCTATAGGTATCAAAATTCCGTGTTTTAGAGTTTCGGTTACTATTGAGCCGCGTCGCTTTTTACTTGAAGTTCGTTACCACGAACTAATTGATTCTCTAAATTTTGTGTTGTTTTCTATGTTAATTATGTACAATTCACGTCCTAGTTCTTATGGCACTTGATATCTACCAAGTGACATATAGCGATCGCAAATTCTGTTGGTCTGTCGGTCCCGGTTTTGCTACTTTAGGCATTTCTAGGTAAGCTAAGACGAAGAAATTCGGCAGGCGTATGGACCAGATTAAAATAAAAATTGTTTCCCTGATTCGACCATCTGGGGGGAGTGGGGGGGGGGGGGCGGTCAAATCGGAAGAAATAGAAGAAATGAAGTATTTCTAACTCACCAACGGGTGGTCGAATCTTAATGAAATTTGATATTTAGAAGGATATCATGTCTCAGAGCTGTTATCTTAAATCTGGATCGGATTTGGTGACATTTGGGGGAGTTGGAGGGGGGACCTAAAATCTTGGAAAACGCTTAGAGTGGAGGGATCAGTATGAAACTTGGTGGAAAAAATAAGCAGTTGTCCTAGATACATGATTTACATAAACGGAACGGATCTGCTCTATTTGGGGGAGTTGGGTGGGGGAGGGTTAATTCTGAAAAATTAGACAAAATTAGGTATTTTTAACTTACGATGGAGGAATCGGATCTTAATGAAATTTCATATTTAGAAGGACCTCCTAAATCGGATCTCTTACTTTAAGTTCTGACCGGATCCAGAGTCATTAAAGTGGGGTGGAATTGGGGGGGGTCTAAAAACTTTGAAAACGCTTAGTGTGGGGGGATCACGATGAAACTTGATGGGAATAATAAGCACAAGCTATAGATACGTGATTGACATAATTGGAACGGATCTGTTCACTTTGGTATGAGCTCTAGCAAAATTCTAAGAATCAATAGATTGATTTAAAAAGAAAATCAGAGGCTTAATGCCGGTTGGGATTTAAAATAAAAGCTGTGAGTCACGAGGCCCTTCTAAATATCAAAATTGATTAAGATCCGATCACCCACTCGTAAGTTATAAATACCTAATTTTTTTCTTACTTTTCCTCTCCCTTTAGCCCCCCAGATGGTCTAATCTAGAAAACGACTTTATCAAGTCAATTTATGCAGCACCCTGACACGCCCACTAATTTTCATCGTCCTAGCACGTCCAGAAGCACCAAACTCGCCAAAGCACTGAATCCCACCCCCTAACTTCTCCAAAGAGAGCGGATCCATTACGGTTACGTCAATCACGTATCTACAACATTTGTTTATTCTACTCACTAAGTTTCATCCCAATTTCTCCACTCTAAGCGTTTTCCAAGATTTCCGGTTTCCCCCTCCACCACCCCCCAATGTCAACAGATCTTGTCTGAATTTTAAATAAGAGCTCTCAGCATAACCCACATTTGAGTTCTCAGCATATGTAAAATTGCCAGAATGGCCTTTTCAAACATTCCGTATTGAATTAATCTCCTCTTTTATTTTATTTGATTAATCTCCTTTTGATTCTTTTATTTGATTCTTTTATCTCCTCTTTTATTGCCAATGGAATAGAGCTGTTCCTTGAAGATAATAATTAACTAAGGGTGATTTCTGTAGTTTATATTAAAAAAGTTGTTCGACAAAAACGCTAATACCCTCAACTAAATACTGTGAAGTAAACAGAGTCAAAGATTCATTCCATGATTCATCGTTTTAGCTCAAATTACGCGATGTACGGCAAGCATCAAAAATCACATGTAACGGCTTTGATCCAATAAAATGTAGATTTCTAACTGTCTCAAAAATGGAAATAAAGCATTAGAAGATCTAGTCAAATAAATAGCTTAGACTACATACAAGAGCAAAATATTATTATACTAACCCAATTTCAATTAGCCTTTCAACCTACTTATCATTATAATAATTTGGGCAATAATGACGCCTAAATGCCAAAAAGTACCTATAGGACTAATATAAAAGGACTAAATGTTAAAACTAGCATAATCATAAAAATAATAGTTTATGTGTAAACTCACTATGAACAAGAGCTAAGAGCTCATATGAAATCCAGACCCCCCCCCCCCCAAGTCCCCCACAGTGCCCGGATCCGGTCCAGTTATGTTAATGACGTATCTAGGACTTATGACTCTTCTTCCGACCAAGTTTCACCCCGATCCCTCCAGTCTATAAGCGTTTCCCAATATTTCCGGTCCCCCCCCTCTAACTCCCCCGAAAGTCACCGCATCCGGTCCGGATTTGAAGTGGGATGTCTGAGACACGAGTTCTAAATATCAAGTTTCATTAAGATCCGATTACCCGTTCAAAAGTTGCAAATACCTCAAGATTCCGGATTCCCCCTCCCTCCACTCCCCCCACGATGCTCAGCTCGGGAAAGTGACTATTTCCAACTTAATCATTTGGGGTCCCTGATATGCCTGCCAAGTTTCATCGTCCTAGCGTATGTGGAAGTGCCCGAACTAGCAAAACCTGGACAGACCGACGGACGGACAGAAATTGCGATCGCTATATGGAACTTGCCCGAAGGGCAAGTGCCATAAAAAAAGAATACTCAGCGACCTATTCTTTGATACTTCGAATACCTATCCCATCTGGATGAAACTTAATAATTTACAAGAGGACACATCCAAGTTGCAAATTTTGTCGAGTATTTAGTAAACTAGAAATATAACTATCGGTGAAGTACTGGTAAAAGAAGTAACTGGGACATCACTTTTAATTTGTTTTTAATTAAAACTTGATTACTCTGTAGGATAGTGATGCTGGGACGTCAAGGGACAACCCATCGGCAACCGAAGTTTTACCGACAAACGAGCAGACCCTGGACGTGAGACACATTTCTGAGGAGACAAACCTGCGCGAATCACAAATGGAGGAATTGGCTTCCAGAACAATCAGTACCGATTTGTCCGTGAACCCGTATGAAAACCCCTGCCAACCAGTTTTGACTGACTATCCCGCCACTACCATCGGGAATCGCACACGAAAATTTAACAGCTCCTATTTCTTGGCATACCCATGGCTCGAATATTCGAAAGAACAGGACTCGGTGTTCTGTTTCAATTGCCAACATTTCAGTGGATCCTCGCTAAGATCAGGCGAAAGGTATGGAGCTAGAGCATTCATTGACGTAGGATTTAGAAAGTGGAAAGACATTTCTGAACTGATACGGCAGCACGAAAACAGCGACCGACACAAAGCATGTACCATTACTTTGACTCAGTTTAAAGCTATTGAGATGGAGGCGGCCGAATCTGTTGCGTCATGCCTCTCCAAAGAACGCGAAAAGGAAATACTAGAGAATAGACAGTACGTAAAAGCTCTACTAAAAACTACAGCATTACTTGGACGGCAAGGTCTTGCGTTTCGTGGCCAGGATGAAGGGGAGTCTAGTGCCAATCAAGGGAATTTCGTAGAGACAGTACATCTTTTAACAGAAATCAACCCGGACTTGATGAAAAACTCTCGTAAGGCCTATAGCCATTACATGTCACACGAGTACCAAAACGACTACATTGAGGTCATAGGAAATTAAATCAAAAGTTCTATCGCGAAAGAAGTCAGAGAAGCAAAATATTTTGCCGTTCTTGCTGACGAGACAAAAGACCTCTCTAAAAAGGAACAACTCGCGATCTTAGTGCGCTATGTTCATGCCCTGAAAATCAAAGAAAGGGCCATAGGTTGCTACCACATGCGCAAGGTTGACGCTGAGAGTTTGGCCGACTTCATTTACAACGAAATAAAGGGTATCGGCCTTGACTGGTCAAAGTGTGTTGGACAGTGCTATGACGGGGCCAGTGTAATGAGCGGACACTTTTCAGGAGTACAGGCCCGTCTCCGGGAAAAAGCACCAAAAGCGGTGTACACACACTGTCATTCCCATAGACTTAACCTTGTCATTGGCGATTGTATGCAGAAAATACAAAGAATTTCATCAGTATTTTCAGTTTTGCAAGCAGTTTACAGTTTCGTCTCCAACAGCAACACTCGATACCAGTTGTTCGTCGGAGCCCAGAAAACTGCCAATGTGCCTGTGCTAACGCTTGAAAGGACAGTAGTGACACGTTGGTCGTACTGGTATAGATCAGTGGCTAAGATCCTGGTTAGATTTGACTGCATACTCGCAGTTCTGTCAGTAGTTCAAGAATCTTCTGACAGGGAGGCAGTGGCAGAAGCTATGGGCCTTAAGAACCAGCTAGAGTCGTTTCCCTTCATATTCAGTTTGCATGTCATTCACGAAGTTCTTGCAGTGATAAACCCTCTTTCTGAACAACTACAGGCAGCAGATCTGGTCATCTCAGAAGCTTTCACTTTAATCAGTGCAACAAAGAACGAACTGTGGAAAATGCGTGATGACGAGTATTTTCGTGTCCTATACGGCAAGTCTAAAGAGATGGCCATTAATGTCGGAGCTGATCTGTCGGAAACAAGTGCTCTCTCTTCAGCCATACCTGTTAAATCAAAACGAGTTCAAAAGATATCCGGAAGACTAAGAGACTATTTGACGACAACAACAATTGGAAAGCACAACATTGACTCCGAAAGCACAACAACGGAAGACAAAATGCGGAGAGAGTTCTACGAGGTTTTGGACAGAGTGTTAAATGAGTTTGAAGAGCGTTTTTCTGTCCAGCTGCCAGTGCTAGAAGCCACACGTTGCCTTAACCCTAAATCCAAAGATTTTATGGACTCAGATTTACTTCTTGTGATCGCGACATACTTCGATCAGGCGGGAATCGATACTATGCAGCTGAAGTGTCAAGCTTTAATAGCTCGTGCATTTGTGTCGCAGCTTCCACAGAAACCGGCAAACGCTTTAGATGTCTTCGAACGCCTCGGAGGATTGAAAGAACCTTATTCTGAGCTTCTTAAGGTCGTCAGGGTAGTCCTCACACTCCCGCTCACAACGTGCTCAAATGAACGTTTTTTCTCTGTGTTGACGTTTGTGAAGGACTACCTCCGGACAACGATGGAAAACGAGCGACTTTCGCATTTGCTGCTTATATTCTCTGAGAAAGCTGCAGTGAAGGAGCTCAATTTTGAGAAGCTTGTCGACGACTTCGTAAAAATGAAGCAAAGGAGATATCCATTGCTGAAGTAACTGTACGTAAGTTTCTGATTTATACAGTAAATGTTCTATTTTGGTACTGTTTTTGGTCCCTAAATAAGCTGCAAAATGCGAACCCCAAAGGTAGCACGGTACCTAAAGGCATGTTCGAAAATTTTAAAATTTTTAAGGTTGGATGGGGGCCCAAAATCGATTTTTGCCCCCCCCCCCAAGTTTTTCTGAAATGGCGCCACTGCCCTAGGGACATACATGTTCTTATGGAAGGGTGACGGTATAAACGTCAGAGGGAAATCATTTAGTTGCAATTAATTGGCTGACTAAAGAATAGCCAATCGAAAAAAAAAATCAATGGGCCCCTCTAAGCTAGATGAAAGTCCGATCACTTTAAATGGTGTCCCAATCGAGGAGGTCCAAAATTTCAAATATCTAGGTTCTCTAATAAATCCCAAGGGTGAAACTCTAAATGAAATACAAAACCACATCTCCGCTGCCTGGGCAGCGGCGGAAGTGTCTCTGGTTACAAAATGAAATCTTCCTTCAAAAAAAGCTCCGGATATATAACGCGTTGGTCCTCTCTGCACTTCTTTATGGTTGCGAAACGTAGCCCCTCGGAGCTGTGGAAGCTAATGACCTGAACGTCTTCCACCACAAGTGTCTGCGCTGTATACTTGGCCTGCGTCTCTCTGACCGCGTCTCTAATAATGTCATCAGAAGATGTGGCAATATACCCCTTGTCTCAGATATTGTCAAAGCGAGACGACTACGGTGGTTCGGGCATACGCCGACCGGATGACTCGTTCAGCAAATAGTGCTTGAAATGCCAACCCCTTACACATTGAAAGGAGAAGCAAGGAGGGTAGAAAAAAATGGTTATCGGCAATTAGAGCCAACCTGGAGCCAATGGGAGGTTTCAAGAGGCACGGGCATCGCTGGAATAGACAATGGATTCAGTTATTGTTCAGCCTGATGGGAAGAATAAATACAAGTTCTAGATACGTGATTGACATAACCGGACCAGATTCACTCTCTTTGAGGGAGTTGGGGGGATTTCTAGTGTTTTGGCATGTTAAAGAATAAGCACATCTTATAGATACATGATTGACATAAGCAGACCGGATGCAATCTCTTTGGAGGGATTTAAGTGATTCATAGTGCTTTGGCAAGCTCGGTGCTTCTTGACGTGCTAGGACGATGAAATCGATAACTCTAGTACCGAGTCTAATTTAGGTTCCAACCTCGTCACAAGTGCCATATGAGCTGTTGGCTCTCGTTGAAATATTAAAAACAAAATAAACAAATAGAGGCACTCTATCCCCCCATGTCGGTTTGACTCTTAAAAATATAATAAATTGAAGATAAACAAATTTTTGATGCATTTTATTGTAGCCCCTCTTCCCCCGAAAAAAAATATTTTGTAAAACCCAGGCCGAAAAAAACTGGATACGACACTGCTCTAGAATGAAGTTTTTGCTTTTGAATGGTAGATTTTGATTTCGTACTGAAGTAGAGAGAAAAATAAGCATCCAGAAATTTTTCACAGCAAATTCATACAGGGGAGATATACCTCAATCAGTTTGTTTTAGAGACTAGAAAGACTAGTTTTCTTTACCAATGGATCGGAACATTCCGTTCCGATCCTACATGAAAATTATCAATTGTAAACAGGGCTGAGTTATAAAAAGAAGACAGATACTTGCTGAAGTTAGTTCATTAGTTCAAAAGAAGACAGAAATTTGTTCATTTATTTGATCTAAAAAAAATCAATTTAAGATGTGACATTCTTTCAGTACTATCAATATTTTATAATCAAATAATCAGAGAGTTAGTACCCTCGAGAATTAGCACCATAAATAAAAAAAATTAGGACCTTCGATAGGAAAAAGATTCCAAGGAGCTAATTTTACTGGCACGATTTTAAAATATATTCGCTGGTTAAGTGGTACGTTATCTTCAAACCAGAAAATAAGCCTTGGCACAAATTGAGAAGAAAAAAATTTTGAAATAAAGCCTAGGCTATATAGCATTACCTTGGTCTACACTGGCTATAAGCATCATCAGGTACATCATTACTTGGAAAATGGTTTTCCTAAAAACAAAACAGGAAAGCCTTTAGAAATACTAAAAAAGCAAAATGACAATATCAAGTAAACATAGATCTATATACAAGTGGCCATACTAAAACATAAAGAAGAATATAGATATTCTGGGCCCCTCCAAGATGTAATGTCTTGTTT
This sequence comes from Artemia franciscana, assembly GCF_032884065.1. Classification (NCBI taxonomy): domain Eukaryota; kingdom Metazoa; phylum Arthropoda; class Branchiopoda; order Anostraca; family Artemiidae; genus Artemia; species Artemia franciscana. Next base: position 105,719 of record NW_027062750.1, on the reverse strand, counting down.
TATTTTGGAAAATAAAAAATGACATTTTTGACGAAAAAGCCTCTTCAATAGGCTAATTCCCCCTCCCCCCGAAGTAGTTACCCATGAAGTTGGTACTACAGTCATTTATATACAACACTGACTGACGTTTCTTTCACTAGCACTGTATCCATTTCAAACAGCTAAGTAAAAAACTAAGAAATGGATCTCAGAAAACACTCAAATTTTCTACCAAGACAAAAGGGGGGACCAACAAAAGATATGACCCCCCCCCCCATACAAAAGTGCTGCAACAAGAATGTTACAAATCAGCAAGAACTGACAAAACCTATTGGTCCAACGTTGCTGTCGATATTAAAAGACCTGCATCATGGAATGATGCTCAAAAACCCTATCAGATACTTGGAAAATATAGAGGGAGGAAGAAGCAAACTAAGATTCCTTTGCTTCAGGCTAAAGCTGGGAAAATACTCACAAGCAGTGAGGACCATATCGAAAGATGGCGAGTACATTTCTAAGAGCTACTGCGGCCAAGAGGTACTAATAACCAAAATCAACCACCTACAGCTGCCCAGAACCAACCCGACTAACAGTCATGTGAAAGCGTATGTACAGACCTACTCTCCAAGAATGTAGTAACCAAGGCGATTGAAGTACTGAAAATCAATAAAAACCTAAAAACAGATGGTATTTCTGTCGAGCTACAAAAAGCTCTTCCCAAGCCGGTGGCGGATGAGCTTCATAGTTTGATCACAAAAAGCTTGGGACCATGATTAAATCCCCGATAAGTGGAAGACCTCCACATTTACCCTATCTTTTAAAAAGGTGAATAAACGGATTGTGAAAACTACCAAAGCATATCTCTTATTTCTATTACTGCCTAGCTGTTCGCATTTATACTTTAAAACTAGTTTAGAGCTGTAAAAAACAGCCCAACGCGATCCAACCATGCAGGATTCAGGTCAGACATGGGCTACAATGACCACATCTTTGGCCTGCAACATATCCTTAAACACCCGTTAACACACTAGCAGGAAACAATCAAAATCTTCATATACTTCATCAATACCCTTGATTTGGTTCAATATTCAATATTATCAGCAAACTCTTCTTCAGCACTTGTAGAAATTGCAAGCACGTTATCAAACAGGCAGTCAATCAAACTTGCTGTGTCTAGTTTTGTTAATTCCAATGTTTAACTATTAGTTTTTTCTTGTAGTCACCTCTTAGTATTACTGAGTGCCTCTTTATTTTGGCAATAGTGCTTGTATCTGGGATCCAGGAGACAAGCAAGAACAACTTCTCTGGTTGTGCGTTCTTGAAATCACCATATACTTCGAACATTTCTATACCAGAGGTATTGACAGGAAGTGGTAACAAAAGTACTTTGACTTACTTGAACTCACCTCAGCTGCTCTTTTAAACCTGGTCAAGCCTAAGCTGTTGACTCCATTCCCCAAAGACTTGATAAGCAAAAATTACCCGAGGAAAACTGGTGCAATCTTTTGAATATTCATCAGTTATCATTTGAACCACGGTCTTGAACATGAAAATGCGGTTTTTAGAAAACAATTGATTATATGATAATATCTTTTTTTGTTAATTACACAAAGCACTATATGTAATAAATTCCTTTAAAAAAAGTCATTAAACAGCTCTCTGTGATGTTCAATCGCCCTGTTAGCTGCAGAAAAAAAAATGCTTTCAATATGGCATATCATGGCTGCAGCTACTTTTCTGGCTTGTCAAGCCATTAGATTTTCTTTGTTGTTCAAGCCACGGAACCGTGAGTTTCCTTCAAAAGGTTTCTAGACAAGACGATTCTAATGAAGTACTTTGTGTAAGAATCCGGCAATATTCTTAGGAGTTTTGGGCTATTTTTTTATTACTTTTTTTTCTCACTTCTGATAAAAGAGTGTGCTTGTTGAGGGTGTATCATTTAAAAAAATTAGAAGCCATGAAGGATTTTTTTTCCTGGCAAAAAACAGGACAATTGTAAAAGAAAATGCTACATAATTTTATCATGCGTCATAAATTCAAAGAAATTTGAAGTCAGACGGGATTGGGCTCAATTTAGCCCCTATCTTTGACCTAAAGCAAATCAAAGCCCATTTCTCGTCAATAAATAAAACAAGTGTTAATTCAATTTATGTACCCCAAAGTAAATTATATTTTTTTAAACCTGAATTACTTTACGTTAAGAAAATTTCTGCCTATTGGTTTTCAAAAAAGAGGAGAGGTATAGCCTTTTTAAGTGTAGGAAAACCAAAATCTTAAAATTGTTTATTAAAAGCAGAAAAAATCAAAAACAAAAAGCTTAACTGGTTCTCTAGTTACAAGGCAATTCTAAAACAGTAATTTTCCCCAATATTTCCTAGGGAGCAATTTATTTTACCTTATATTACCAATTTTACTGACTGGGTTTTTATTTTACATTAGCTTTACAACAGCACTACAGGCAAGGAAAAAAAACAACAAACAAACAAGAAATACACAAAACTGGCAAGTTTGGGAAAGTAATACCCTTACCACTTCATGTCCAGAAAATGAACCTATGCTCATAGGAGATGTATTTTTAGCACTTGACATCGGTGAATCTTCCTGAGATTCCTGAAAAATAGATGGTTTTAGTTTCATAAGGGGCAGGCTCCAGTTTTCATTTAAGTGTTTGTGTGTGTGTGAAATGTACAATTCTATAATAATTACTGCATTGAAAGATTTTTTTTATGCTAATTCCAAATATATAAAAAAAATTTATAATAATTTTATGTATCAATATTTACAATCCTGATAAATTTGCCTTATTTTTGAAAAAGGTAGGGGGTATATTCCCCAGAAATAAATTGCCCTTCATGGAAATTACATCACTGGATTCAGTGTGTCAAATAACCCTAGTGTAGGGATTTCAAGTTTCTATTTAAAAGTTTGGAATTTTGTGCTGTTTTTTTTTTTTTTTGCCAGAAGACAATTAAAGTGTAAATCCAGATTAAGCAATAACTTTTCAGAAATTATTTATAGCCTACATTAGCATTTAGTGATTTAATATTATTCATTATTTTTGGTATTGCTAATTATGTTGATCATAGATTGCAAGCCTAGTGCAAATCTTTGCATTTAGACCTGCACTTTGAGTAGTAATACGGGAATTATGTCAACAAAAAACAAACAAAAATTAATTAAAAAAACTTTTTCCATAAAAACAAGTTTTTCAAAGAAAAGTAAATTATTTTACTTTAGTTTTTCTAAACGTAAATTATTTCTGGATATAGGCCCTAAGGTTTCAGACAGCAGTCTTTTTTTAAAAAATCTATGTCAAAATCGATTTTTTTTGGCATCATAATTTATCTACGTTTTGATCTCAAAAATAGAATTTTAAGGATATTTATTGTTTTTTTTTTAACCAGAAAATTTCTTAGTTAAATTCGTTATTATTCTTTACGCAGATTTAATGTCTTGTTTACAAAATATTTTTTAATCACATATAAAGTTTAACTATTGTTGTAATGTTTTTTCTTTAAATAAATTAGCCTATTAAAAAAGCATTCTGTATTCCTGCTATCTTGAATTTTGCTTTCAATTAAAAAATAGAGCGCACTGTAATAGAGCGTTGTTTATTCCTGATTTGCTCCTCAGCATCTTCTTGTTTTTTTTTCTGCATACGCGGGTTTTCCACTCGATACTATTCAGCCCTTTTCCTTTTGACTCACACTGTGAGATGAATAGAGCTACTGAATTGGTTTTTTCTTATTTATCTTGAATCTGCTCAGATTTTTCGCAGTAAATCTTTTGATACTACGTGTTAAATTATAAGAGGATATACATTGAGTTCTGAGCTCTGTGTACAGGTATGTTCAGCTAGACTCTTGGCTGATAGTGAGATTTTGTGTTGTTTGAAGCATTCTAACATTTTACATTGCAGGGTATATTGTGCAGAGATTAACATATTACATTCGGTAAAATTTTAGTTTATTGACGTTTGGCTATCTCAAAAAGGGGTTAGGTTTCTTGACAAGGCTATTCTAGTAACTAACTTTGTGTAAGAATCCGGCTCTATTTTTAGGAGTTTTGGGCTATTATTTTTATTACTGTGGTACGTGTTTGTTTCTTGCTTGATTGCATCTACTGCTGCAACCATGATTTACTATAAAACTGCTGCAAATATCATTGGTAACTCACAGAGACGTTTAATAAAACTAACTCCACTACAGTAAATAAAGGACGAAACAAACAATCATTTATTTTAACGCCCTTGCCAAGATTGAAACAGAACAAAATGGAAGGGGACATGCTTGGCTTTTTTTTTCTCACTTCTGATAAAAGAGTGTGCTTGCTGAGGGTGTATCATTTAAAAAAATTAGAATCCATGAAGGATTTTTTTTCCTGGCAAAAAACAGGACAATTGTAAAAGAAAATTCTACATAATTTTATCATACGTCATAAATTCAAAGAAATTTGAAGTCAGAGGGGATTGGGCTCAATTTAGCCCTTATCTGTGACCTAAAGCAAATCAAAGCCCATTTCTCGTCAATAAATAAAACAAGTGTTAATTCCCAAAGTGGGCCCCAAAGTAAATTAAATTTTTTTTAAACTTGAATTACTTTACGTTAAGAAAATTTCTACCTATTGGTTTTCAAAAAAGAGGAGAGGTATAGCCTTTTTAAGTCTAGGAAAACCAAAATCTTAAAATTGTTTATTAAAAGCAGAAAAAATCATAAACAAAAAGCTTAACTGGTTCTCTAGTTACAGGGCAATTCTAAAACAGTAATTTTCCCCAATATTTCCTAGGGAGCAATTTATTTTACCTTATATTATCAATTTTACTGACTGGGTTTTTATTTTACATTAGCTTTACAACAGCACTACAGGCAAGGAAAAAAACACCAACAAACAAACAAGAAATACACAAAACTGGCAAGTTTGGGAAAGTAATACCCTTACCACTTCATGTCCAGAAAATGAACCTATGCTCATAGGAGATGTACTTTTAACGATTGACATCGGTGAGCCTTCCTGTGATTCCTGAAAAATAGATGGTTTTAGTTTCATATAGGGCAGGCTCCAGTTTTCATTTATGTGTGTTTGTGTGTGTGAAATGTACAATTCTATAATAATTACTACAATGAAAGATTTTTTTCAATTTTAATTCCAAATATATAAAATTTGTTTATAATAATTTTATATTACAACATTTACAATCCTGATAAATTTGCCTGATTTTTGAAAAAGGAAGGGGGCATATCCCCAGAAATCAATTGCCCTTCATGGAAATTACATCACTGGATTCACTGTGTCAGATAACCCTAGTGTAGAGATTTCAAGTTTCTATATAAAAATTTGAAATTTTGTGTTGTTTTTTTTTCTTTGTCAGAAGACAATTAAACTGTAAATCCAGATTAAGCTATAACTTTTGAGTAGCCTACACTAGCCTATAGTGAATTATTATTATTCTGGATTTTTAGTATTGCTAATTATGTTGATCATTGATTACAAGCCTAGCGCCAATCTTTGCATTTAGACCTGTACTTGGTTGTTACGTTATGATCTGAAAAAAAGTTTTATATGGATATTTATTGTTTTTTTTTTAACCAGAAAATTTCTTAGTTAAATTTCTTATTATTATTTATGCAAATTTAATGTGTTTGTTTACAAAATATTTTTAAATCACATGTAAAGTTTTACTATCGTTGTATTGTATTTTCTTTAAATAAATTAGCCTATTAAAAAAAATATTGTATTCCTACCATCTTAAACTTCTATTTGAATAAGAAAATAGAGAGCGTTGCAAAAGATCTTCTTCTTCTTTTTCAGGGTTCGCGGATATTTCAATTCATATAATTCAACCATTTTCCTCTTGAGTCACACTGTTAAATGAACAGAGCTACTGAATTGTTTTTTTCTTATTTATCTTGAATCTGCTCAGATTTCTTGCAGTAAATCTCTTGATACTATGAGTTAAATTAAAAGAGGATATAGCTTACATTGAGTTCTGAGCTCTGTGTGCAGGTATGGTCGTCTAGACTCTTGGCTGATAGTGAGATTTTGTGGTGTTTGAAGTATTCTAACATTGCAGGGTATATTGTGCAGACTTTAATAATTTACATTTGGTAAAATTCTAGTATATTGATTTTCGGCTATTTCAGAAAGGGGTTAGGTTAGGAAAATGAAACTTTCAGGGATGGGTCTACAGGCTAAAGTATATTCCGGGAGGGTATTTTGAAGTACCCACCCCCACTCCTTCTCCCTCTAGAGGTCCCTGAAATTCGTCTACATGACAGGTCCACACCCATTGAAATTTTGACAAAACAACATTATACCTTAATTTTCAGTTACCAGTTGCTTTTTCTCTGCCTTTAGTTCTGAAAATGCAATTCCTGTTATTTGACTAGAATTCTGAGCCATATCAATGTTTTTTTCTAAATTTAGGAAATGTATTTGCATATCTTCAAAACCTTATAAATTGGGATTGACCAAAGTTGTGAAGCTGTAAACAATTTTATTGTACTTCATTCAAGCAGAAGATCTTTTTTGGAAGGTTTCACTTTTATAACACTCTTATTTTTATGGTCATCAAAGGTCAGGACCCTGTAAAGAGAGAAGGAGTAGAGGTAGGTAGCCTACTTCAAAATAACTTCCTGGGATATTCTTTATCCTTGAGACCCATCCCTGAAAGTTTCATTTTTCTATCCTAACCCCTTTCCAAGATAGCCAAAAGTCAATAAACCAGAATTTTACCTTACATTCAATTAGGCTATGGTCAATTGTTTCATTTTTAAGATTACAAGACCTGCAAAGGGGGGAAAAAGAAACTTTGCCACTTGAATTAGGGAACTGATATGAAAACACCTTAAAATTTAGCCCATTTGAGCCAGACCATATTCTATGATAAATCTTAGAAACATACTTATTGGGGAAAGGTGATAGGGTTAGATTGTTCTTATTTACAGTACCTCTTGAAGTCTCCAGTAGTAAATATCTCTAATAGGGATTGGTCTCTCACTTGGCTGGTCAATACTTAAAGTATTTTTTTTTTGCAAATTCATGTGCCTTATGGTTACTAATTATACCTGAGTGGCTTAGAATATGCTAGAAATAAGTTCTTATTCCTTTTAAAGCAAGATTATCAATAATTCTAAGACAATAAAATCCATCCTATACTGAGAAGCTGAAGAAAGCAGCTATTGGCTTGATAACAAGTCAGAATAAACTATAATATTTTTAAAATGGATAATCCTTATATCACTCCAAGCTGCAATTTAAGGTAATTTAAGGTAAAATTAACAATGAAAAATCCATTATCTGTGAGGAAATAAAATGGCATTTAACTCAGCAGACATTACAGATGCATTATCATTCAATCTCTTGCCCAAAGCAATATTATGAGCCATAATCAGTATGGGGTCTTATATGTGATTTATAAAATTGGAGTAATGTTTTCTCATTACAGGCCAAAGGGGTGGCTAGTAGTCTTTTTATTATTCTTATTTTTCTATAATTGTTTTTTATTGTGTATGTGATGTGAAGGTGGAAATTTAGTTTTTGGTTCACTAGTTTAGTAGGATTCACTTATTGCATTTGTTAACAATATAAAGGCATCTGTTGAGAAGTGGTGTTTTCTGAAGCCAGTTTGAGCATGGGGTATCATATTATTCTTCTCAACAAACAATAGCAGCCAATGGTAAAACATTTTCTCCATTACTTTTCCCAGCACAGGAGTAATCATTATAGGTCTGTATGACTCAGGGTCATATTTAGGTTTATTTTCTTTAAAATTGGTGGAATAGGTGAACATTTCCAGATGTTGGGGAATGTGGATGTGGCCCATGCATGGTTATAGCAATTTAGGAGTTCCTGTTTTTACAAATGGGTAAGATTCTTTATCCATGTAGGGTGTATATTATAATAGCTACTTGTAGCATTGGCCCTAATATGTTGTATTGCATTATTCAGTTGATGTATTGAGAATGGATGGTTTATATAATCTGATCCTGGGCTGGGCTGGTAAATTGGATTTATCAAGATTTGAGTAGTGATATTTTTATTTTTTGATGTTAGCTTTTTTGAAAAAAGGGTAAATTTTTTATTTTCAATATCATTGTCATAATGGGTGTGATGGTCATAATGGTGAAGTGGGTTGGGGGGTTGTTTTTTTTTCCACAGATTTTATTTATAAGTTTATGTGTAATTGGATCACATGTTTCTCTGGAAAGACTTTGCAAAATTATTCCAGTAAATGTTCATTCTAATTTGTTTCCCATTGTCTTGAGAAATTCCCAATTGTTTTTCTTGTTTCAGGTGTTTGTGATGGAAAGGCAGTGTGGTCTTTGTTGCTATTTGCATCTTGCTTATGGGGGAGTAGTTGACCAACAATAGATTTTACTTTTTTAATTTAAACAAAAAAATTATCCTGTAAGTTTTTTCTTCTTATTATATATTTAAGGATTCCTGAGACATGATACATTCCTTGGACATAGGGCTAAAATATTCATTCTTTTTGTTTCCATTGGTCTAGAGAAATTCCCAATTGTTCTTCTTGTTTTAGCTGTTTGTGATGGTAAAACAGTGTGGTCTTTGTTGTTTACTTAGGTCTAGATCCATGATTCCCAAACTTACTTGACCAACTGCCTCTTTTCAAGAAAAATTTTCACTTGGTGCCACCTGGATTTTATATTTATTTCAATAGTAATTAATAAGGATGTAAATACTATTGTATCTGTAAGAAGAGGAATTAACAAGTAAAAGACTAATTTTTACAATTATTATAATTTTACTATATAAATCACCAAATGTCTTGAAAAAAAATCTATCAAATATAAGTCAATTTGTAAATTTGTTAAGCTAGAATAAGTTAAAATAAATTAAGTGAAGAAAAAATAACACCAAAACCTTGTTAACCAATAATCAAAATTTTTAAATCTTACCTTAATTTTTATATTTTAACTCTTAGCATATTATAAGTGTTACCATTTTAGACACTATTACCATGGGACAGTATTTAGAAGTATCTACCTCCACTCCTCCCTCCTTTGGGCCCTGGAAGTTGCCCACATGACAGATCTATCTTGGGATGGGGTTAGGTTAGGAAAATTCACGGGAACTTTCAGCAATGGGTCTACTGGCTAAAGTATATCCTGGGACAGTATTTAGAAGTGTCTACCTCCACTCCTTCTCCCTCTATTGGGCCTACATGACAGGTTTATACATATTGAAATTTTGACAGAACAACATTTTACCTAAATTTTCAGTTACAAGTTGCTTTATCTCTGCCTTTAGATCTCAAAATGCAATTCCTCTTATTTGAGTAGAATTCTGAGCCATATCAATGTTTTTTTTGGTAAAGTTCTAGTTTAGCTGTTTTTTGCCATCATGGAAAGGGAAAATTTCAGTTATCAATCCAGGGCCAAGAACATACTCCAGGAAGGTAAAGTTATGCTTTCATGTTAATATTCCTCTTACTTATAGGTCTTACAAATTTGCTTACTTAACTGATCTTGAGCAAAATATTTTCATAGTCTTCTGTGTTTTTTTAAACTTGCTGTTTTTATCCTCCTTTCTCTCTTATTCACAATTATTTTCTGAATATACTGTTATACTGAATATCTATACTTTAGACTGGTAATATGTTGTAAGTAGTAAGTAGTATTGTAAGTAGGGAAACTGATTTCTCAACTGCAACTAGAATAATTCCTAAAAATTATGAATAAAATAATTTTATTTTATGTCTCACTTCTAAGTTATAATTGTCTCTGGGAACCCAATTTTGTGTGTTAACTCCTAATGTGCATATCTTTAATGTTTAGTATATTTCCACTAGAAAAATAATTTGTTTTTAAGTTTTCAGTTCTTCAGTTCAGGATTGCTATTATATAAATTGCAACAATATCTATGGTGTTCGAGCAATATTTTGAAATTTCAAGTCAAACTAAAAGATTACTTTAAAATTTATATATTAGTTCTGATTTTGGTTGGTGTTATATTTAGGAACGAACCATCTTAAGTTAATATATAAAAGATTTGTATAGTAACTTTTAAGTGGGGACTATTTAAGTTTCATTGGTGTCATGGAGTTAGAGATAGCTGAAAGTTAGTAAAGATTAAAATATGACTCAATTTTGACTCACTTAGCTGCCTGATTCTTTGCTGTTTGACTGTTACTGTCATAAATAAGAAATTGACATAGGCCTTTTACTGTCTGTAATTACTTTGAAACACATATCAGTAAAGTTCTTAGTCCAAAATCGGTTAGGTTAGGGAAATGAAACTTTCAGGAATAGTGCTAAAGTATATCCCAGGAAGGTATTTTGAAGTAGCCTACCTACCTCCACTCCTCTCTCAAGAGGTTCCTGACCTTTGATGACCTTTAAAAATATGTGTGTCATAAAGTGAAACCTTGTAAAACAGATCTTCTGCTTGAATGAAGGGTAACTTTATAGCAAACAGTATAACTGGCTTTCATATGAAGTGAGAATACCACCTGATGCTTTTTTTATGCTCTTTATGAATATTATAATTGCTTCAATCAGAAATCCAGATCTAAGCACATTTTAACCTAAACTAACCTTGTTATAAATAATTTTAGCACTGAGAAAATGTAGCGTTATTTTTTTTATGGAAAAGATTGTGCTGAGAAAAAGTAGTAATATTCTACAGAAAATGAGCAATAAGTCATGCTCTAATTGAAAATTAGTCATTTTCAAGAGCTCAAAACGTGCTTTAATCTGAATTTCTTGTAGAAGCAATTATTACTTTTATAAAGAGCATAATGAAAGGCATTGAGTGGTCTATTCACTTTATATAGAAGTCAGCTATACTGTTTGTTATAAATTTACTGAATGAAGTACAACAAAATTGTTTTCAGCCTCACAACTTTGCTCAATCCCGATTTATAAGGTTTTAAATATGTGCAAATATATTTTCTAAATTTTGAAGGAAAAAACTTTGATTTGACTCAGAATTCTACTCAAATAACAGGAATTGCATTTTTGAGAACTATAGGCAGAGAAAAACCTACTGGTAACTGAAAATTAAGATAAAATGTTGTTTTGTCAAAATTTCAATTGGTATAGAATAGGAAGGAGTAGAGGTGGGTACTTCAAAATACCAGATATAGCCTACTTTAGACTGTAGACCCATCCTTGAAAATTTAATTTTCCTAACCAAACCCTATTCCAAGATAGCCAAAATTCAATAAGCTAGAATTGTATCAAAATGAACATTACACTAAATTGAAAACACCTTTGGTAAAATTCTAGTTTAGTGACTTCTTGCTATCTTGGAAAGGGGTTAGGTTATGAAAATTCAAGGGAACTTTCAGAGATGGATCTACAGGCTAAAGTATGTTCTGGGACAGTATTAGAAGTATCTACCTCCACTCCTTCTCCCTCTATAGGGCCCTGGAAGTTGCCCACATGACAGGTCTATATTGGGAAGGGGTTAGGTTAGGAAAATTTAAGGGAACTTTCAGAAATAGGTCTACAGGCTAAAGCATGTCCAGGGACAGTATTTAGAAGTATCTACCTCCACTCCTCCCTCCATTGGGCCCTGGAAGTTGCCCACATGACAGATCTATCTTGGAAAGGGGTTAGGCTAGGAAAATTCAAGGGAACTTTGAGCAATGGGTCTTCTGGCTAAAGTATATCCTGGGACAGTATTTAGAAGTATCTACCTCCACTCCTTCTCCCTCTATAGGGCCTGGATTGGGCCTACATGACAGGTTTATACATATTGAAATTTTGACAGAACAACATTTTACCTAAATTTTCAGTTACAAGTTGCTTTATCTCTGCCTTTAGATCTCAAAATGCAATTCCTCTTATTTGAGTAGAATTCTGAGCCATATCAATGTTTTTTTGGTAAAGTTCTAGTTTAGCTGTTTTTTGCCATCCTGGAAAGGGAAAATTTCAGTTATCAATCCAGGGCCAAGAACATACTCCAGGAAGGTATTGTTATGCTTTCATGTTAATATTCCTCTTACTTATAGGTCTTACAAATTTGCTCACTTGACTGAGCAAAATATTTTCATAGTCTTCTGTGTTTTTTTTTTTTAACTGGCTGTTTTTATCCTCATTTCTCTCTTCTTAACAATTATTTTCTGAATATACTGTTATACTGAATATCTATACTTTAGATTATCTTTTTTATTGTGATTGTCCAGCATGGTCTCAGGAAATATTTATGATAAAGCTATGCCCAGATGACCACCCACTTAAAAAAAAGAAGGTTTTGTGATTTATTTGAATAAGGAAGTTCTGGCTTGTAAGATAAGAGCTACCTCTACTTGAAGGACTTGGGGGAGGGGGGAACAAAAGGATTTTTTTATGGGGGGGCACAGATTTAAATTAAGAATTCATCAAAAATATATTTATATCAGTGATTATCAAAGTGAGTACTATTGCCCAGTGGGGTGCTGGAGGAAACCAGAAGTATAATAATGGGCACAGGCGCATTTAGGGTGTAATGGTTATCTTTAGAGGGCAGTGAAAATTCAAAAGAAAATAGGCCTAATTAGGAAAATGGTAACACTTATAATATGCTAAGAGTTAAAATAAAAAAATTAAGGTAAGATTTAAAAATTTTGATTATTGGTTAACAAGGTTTTGGTGTTATTTTTTCTTCACTTAATTTATTTTAACTTATTCTAGCTTAACAAATTTACAAATTGACTTATATTTGATAGAGATTTTTTTTCAAGACATTTGGTGATTTATATAGTAAAATTATAATAATTGTAAAAATTAGTCTTTTACTTGTTAATTCCTCTTCTTACAGATACAATAGTATTTATATCTCTTATTAATTACTATTGAAATAAATATAAAATCCAGGTGGCACCAAGTGAAAATTTTTCTTGAAAAGAGGCAGTTGGTCAAGTAAGTTTGGGAATCATGGATCTAGACCTCAGTAAACAACAAAGACCACACTGCTTTACCATCACAAACAGCTAAAACAAGAAGAACAATAGGGAATTTCTCAAGACCGATGGAAACAAGAAGAATGAATATTTTAGCCCTATGTCCAAGGAATGTATCATGTCTCAGGAATGCTTAAATATATCATAAGAAGAAAAAACTTACAGGATAATTTTTTTGTTTAAATTAAAAAAGTAAAATCTATTGTTGGTCAACTACTCCCCCATAAGCAAGATGCAAATAGCAACAAAGACCACACTGCCTTTCCATCACAAACACCTGAAACAAGAAAAACAATTGGGAATTTCTCAAAACAATGGGAAACAAATTAGAATGAATATTTCAGCCCCATGTCCAAGGGCCATCCTCAGCAATACAGAAATATATCAGAAGAAAAAACTTAAATAGGATTAGCATGTGAATATCCTTATTGTTCTTCTTGTTCTAGGTCTTTGTGATAGAAAGGCAGTGTGGTCTTCATTGTAATTTACGTCTTGCTTATGTAGAGCAGTTGACCAATGATTTATTTTACTTTATTAGTTTAGGGAAAAACATGCTAATCCTATTGTAAGTTTTTTCTTCTTACAGTCCTATATTTTTGTATTGCTGAGGATAACCCTTGGACATAGGGCCAAAATATTTTTTCTACTTTGTTCCCCGCTATCTTGAGAAATTCTATATTGTTCTTCATGTTTCAGGCATTTGCCTAGAGCTAAGTATAAAGCAGGTTATTCATAGTTGCTGTAGAATGATGTTGTAAAGAAATATTTAAGGGAAATTGGAACTTTTTTGGGATGGTGTAAAGCAGAAGGATTTGAATAGATACAGATGGAGGAGGATTGTATATTATTGGTTGCCTCAGGGGGCTCGGTCCTGCAGTGGGTTATTAGTAGTAGTATTGAATTTTACTACTATTGCTACTTAAACTTTTGTGCCTTGTTGGCTCCACCTCTGGTTCTGTGTACCTCATTGTCTGGAGTTTGATTATTAATGGCGTTTGGGCTTTCAATGGCTGAACAGTTATTGGCTGAGATCATGTCTAAAATAGGACAAAAAAATATTCCTGCGATTAAGAATTAAGTGATTTGTGATAATTTCTGGCTTAGGAAATTATTCAACTCTTTTTCTACTCACACAGTGAAAATACTGTTCAAAATCTATATTGTTTTTAATTTCAAAAACAGAAACCTAAATCATTTCCATAATTGACCAATCATAAAAATGCATTTGGAAGTTTAAAGAAGCTCAATTGAATAAACTAATGATGGGACTACCCAGTTGCACTGCACTTCTGGATAATTTAGCTATTACTAAAAATTTGACTTTATTATGGCTTGACCATAATCATAAAGAAACAAGGGCTGAGAGCTTAAATGGCACTTGTGACAGGTTAGAAGAGCCAGGAGCTCATATGATATGAGTTCTGGCAAAATTCTAAGAATCAATAGATTCTTTAAAAGGAAAATCAGAAGTTTAATGAGGTTCAGGATTTAAAATAAATGTTCTGAGTCACAAGGTCCTTCTAAATATCGAAAAGCATTAAGATTTGATCACACACTTGTAAGTTAAAAATACCTCAATTTTTCTAATTTTTCCTCTCCCCAGATGGTCAAATTGGGGAAAATGACTTTATCAAGTCAATTTGTGCAGCTTCCTGACACGCCGATCAATTTTCATCATCCTAGCACATCCAAAAGCACCAAAGCACTGAACCCCACCCCCTAACACCCCCAAAGAGAGCAGAACTGCAAACATTTACTCTGCAAATCCTACAACCTTTACAGCAAAACTAGAAACTATAACTATGCAATCTTCATATATATATATATATATATATATATATATATATATATATATATATATATATATATATATATATATATATATATATATATATATATTGATTTATACTTCTGTTTGATTATACTGTATTTTGTTTCTTTGCCAATTTGAATTTTAAGAGATATTACATTAAAAGACATTGTTCAGTATAACTCAGTCAATAGGCATTCAGAATTGGATATCATATTTTATCTTCACTTGTAATTTAATGCATAAAAAAGAGTTTTAAGTTCTGATGATTCTTGGCTAAATCCAGGCTAATAGGGTAAAACTCTTTTTCTCTGTGTGAGTGATTCTATTCATTAGTCAGGTTAGTCTGATTTTATGAGACTTCTTCAAACTGAAATATCGCACTGATGGCTTTAATTTAATTTACCAATTATAATCAGTATATGTATATACTTATGTATTGATTATACTTATTGAATTTAAGCAAGCACCATCTGATTTATTACAATTTTGCCAATATAACATAATTCGATTTATTCCATTAGTATAAGAATTGGGTGCTTGATATTCAATAAAAGTCTACAAATGCTTTATTCGCCTCTTCTAGACTGGTTAAGGTTCTATTGGTGAGAAAGTTATCAAAGTACTTGAAAACATTGTAGTCAATTGGCGAAAGGTCTGGGGAGTACGGTGGGCTTAGTAGAACTTCAGTGCGTCATTTATTCAATTTTTGAATGGTAATTTGTTAGACGTGCAGACAAGCGTGGTTGTGGAACAAAACAGCTACTGGTGCAATTTTTGGTACATTTCATCGATTTTCTCACAATTGGACTCTACTGTGATGGTTTGTTCCAGTTGCAGAAAGTTCTAGTGAATCACACCAGCCACTGACCACCAAACAGTAACAATTGTCTTTTTAGTGTATTTTGACCTTTGGAAATTGTCTGGGTGGCTCATCTGTGTCCTGTTCAACTACTGTCCTGAACGTTTCCTGTTGTCATACAGGATCCCGTTTTTCATCACACGTAACGATCTGATCCAGAAAAAAGATCGTTTTGGTTGCGCAAAAGCGAAAAAGAACAGACCTTGAAAGGTGACAATTTTTTTGTAGATTGTTCAAATCGTAGTGCACTCATTTTTTAATCCTGTTTGACCTTTTGAAACGTTTCAAACCATAAAAACCACAATGGACTGGACATCCAGGTCTTCTCCCATCCCACAAGTCGTATGTGATGGTTTGGTCTTGACCAGAGTCATCAAATCATTTGTCCTGGATTGTTCTAAGTTGACTTTTTTGGGACCCATCTTTGAAACTAAAAGCTCTGGAACAAAATTTTGCTAACCAATGTCAATCCATTCATTAACGTTATCATTGCAAAATGCCTTCTTCGTTCTTTAGGCTGTTCTGGTAGTGCTTTGTTTCAGTTTGAATTCTTTGGGGGGAAAATGGGTGAAAATCACTGAAAGACATTATATGGTAATAAGCTGAAACAAGGTAGAAAAAAATCAAACTTATAAATTATTGTGTAGAGTATAAAATTCTCTGCTGTTTTGTATGCATGACAGCACAGTAGATTAAATAGTTTTTGAGATATGGAACTACATACACATGACACTAAAATGGACAAATCTTGAAACAGCTTAATTTTACAATTGTCTATTCGGAAGATGTATCATTACACCTTTTACACCGTTTAGCAGTACACTATTTGCCAATAATTGTACATTGTTTATCTGTTTCATGAATTTTTAATAAGAAGAGTTTGTTTATTTCCAGCCCAGCTTAAGGATTATTTGCATGAGGACCCAAGTGATACTGACCACTACCTTAAGTATTTACAAGGCATATTAAAATCAGTTCACACAAGGTTTTACGAGATCTATGATTCCCGGAAAAAAAAGGATAGACAAGGAAACCCAGGACTGCGATTTACCATCGACATCCCATGGTATCCCAAAAAGAGAGAATAGTATACTCCCAGACCTAAAAAGGTAATTTATACTTGCTTATTTACTTTTCTTAAATCCCTGTCTCATTTTAGGATATCTCTTTTGCAGTGTCTTTGCAGTATCTGTGTACTACCATAAATGACTGTTATTTTTGGATGTCTGAGGCATTTTATGTTGATTGTTTTTTATTTACATAAGTATTAAATATTTTTCTTAGCATTAAGTAAACTACCTGTTTATAATCAAAGCTATCATTTCTTGATAAATTTGATTTCAGTTTATATATAATTGGTTTCATGTTTCAGAATAAAGTCACATGATTTAAAGCCATGAGGCTTAATTTGTTTTTTAATTTTGATTCATTTTCAGTACCAAAATGGGTATTGACTCTAAAAGATTTAGGAATCACTGATTCCTTCTTGCAATTTTTTAAGAAAATTTGCTGATTTAACAAATTTGGATGTTTTTTAACCAAAGAAAAATAATAATTGACAGAAGCCGCAAAATGTTGCCCGTAAGCTTGACGAATCAAAGTTCTTAAGCGGAATTGGCCAGACATGACAATAAACAACTAAGAGAGATAAAACTCCACAAAAAAAACCCTCAAACAAGACTGCAGCCAGTAGAGAGGAAAGACTAAAATAACGCGGATATTTAATAAACACAAGTCCTAAATACTTGATTGACCTAACCCGGCTGAATCTGCTCTGTTTGGGAGAGTTGGGAGGGGGGAGGTGTTAATTCGTAAAAATTAGAAGAATAGTGGTATTTTTAACTCAAGAATGGGTGACTGGATCTTAATGAAATTCGACATGTAGAAGGAACCCATGTATTAGATCTCTTATTTTAAATCCATACCAGATCTGGTGACATTGGGGGGAGTTGGAGGGGGAAACCTTAAATCTTGGAAAACGCTTAAGAGTTGAGAGATCGGGATAAAACTTCTCTCATACACTGAAACTGATGGTGTGATTTTCGTTAATATTGTATGATTTTTAGGGGGTATTTCCCCCTATTTTCTGAAATGAGGCAAATTTTCTCAGGCTCTTAACTTTTGATGGGTAAGACTAAACTTGATAAAGCTTAAATATTTAAAATCAGCATTAAAATGCTATTCTTTTGATGTAACTATTGGTACCAAAATCTCATTTTTTAGAGTTTTGGTTACTATTGAGCAGGGTTACTTCTTACTACAGTTCGTTATCACAAACTGTTTGATATATATATATATATATATATATATATATATATATATATATATATATATATATATATATATATATATATATATATATATATATATATATATATATATATATATATATATATATATATATATATATATATATATATATATATATATATATATATATATTTGCTGTTGGGGTGGCGCTTCGCGCCACCCCAACACCTAGTTGATGGGGGCGCTTCGCGTAAGTCGTTACGCGCCATAGTAGTTACGCGCCATTGTAGTTGTGTCCCTATGACCCACCTGTGAATATATATATATATATATATATATATATATATATATATATATATATATATATCTATATATATAAAAATAAGTTGTCTGTCTGTGGATCTGTGGATCAGGTGACGTCATGTTTCTGTGTCGGCTGACGTCATGAAATTAGTTGTCAGGTGACGTCATGTTTCTGTGTCGGCTGACGTCATGAAATTAGTTGTCGTCATTTTTGCTTTGACGGTGACGTCATTCAAGTTATATAAGACATATGTTCACGTAGAAATCTATTAATGTTTAAGTTTACAATGACTGATGAAGATGCTCAAAGAGTCTATGCCAAAAAACTTGCTGCTGATAGTTCCTCGGCACGCTTTCTTTTCTGACTTTCTCTATCAGCAGCAAGTTTTTTGGCATAGACTCTTTGAATAAAACTCTAGAATAAAATAATAAAAATAAAAAAAATAAAAAAGATAAAAACTAAAAAAAAAGTAAAAAGAAAAAACGAAAAAAAAAACTAAAAAAGCTAAAAAAAAAAGGTAAAAACCAATAAAAAACTGAAAAGAAAAAAAAGAATAAAACTAAAAAAATTTTCATCTAAAAAACTAAAAAAAAACTAAAAAAGGTAAAAACTAAAAGAACTAAAAAGAAAAAAAAACTAAAAAACGGAAAAAAACTAAAAAATAAAGGAGAAAAAGAAAACTAAAAAAATATAAATAAAAATAAAAAAACTAAAAAGATAAAAACTTCAAAAAAAACTAAAAAGAAAAAAGAAATAAACTAAAAAACCTAAAAAAAGGTCTAAACCAATAAAAAAAACTAAAAGGAAAAAAAAGGGAAAAAATTAAAAATTTATTTCATCATATACCAATTCAAAAACGAATGTATACCGGGATGACGACCGGGACACAGGGAATATAAATGACACAACTACAACGGGGACGCCGGGGGGCACAGGCGGATATAAATGACGACCGGGACACAAGGAATATAAATGACGCCCGGGACACTCAAAGAGAAATCAGAGACTGGGACACAGGGACATAACTACAAAGGGGACGCCGGGGTGCACAGGGGGATATATAAATGACGATGGCGACTCAGGGAATGGTCGATTAGCAATCACCATCAACAAAGCTCAAGGGCAATCATTAGAATCATGAGGTATAGATCTGAATACGAATTGTTTTCCCATTGACCATTATATGTTGCATGTTCAAGAGTTGGTAAACCTGACAATCTATTTATATGCACAGACAATGGGACAGTAAAGAATGTTGTATATTCGCAAGTTTTACGTAGTTAAAAACACACACATATATATATATATATATATATATATATATATATATATATATATATATATATATATATATATATATATATATCTATATATATATATATATATCTATATTCACAGGTGGGACATAGGGACACAACTACAATGGCGCGTAACTAATATGGCGCGTAACGACTTACGCGCGCGGGGGGGCTTGGGGGGGCGCGAAGCGCCCCCACCAACTAGGTGTTGGGGTGGCGCGAAGCGCCACCCCAACAGCTAGTATATATATATATATATATATATATATATATATATATATATATATATATATATATATATATATATATATATATATATATATATATATATATATATAATTTTTTTTTCAGAGTTGATTGTGTTGATCCAATTGTCATATATGATCAGAAAGGAGCTCTTTCAAATGGAAAACAAAGGTTCTAGTGCCCTTTTTAAGTTACCAAAAAGATTAGAGGGTGCCTAGTCCCCCCCCAAAGCCCATATTCTCCCTAAGGACATCGAAGAACAAGGTACTGAGGAGCGGACGAACCTTCATATAAAAGTAAAGAGATTGAAAGATCTTATTCCAATTCTGGGGTATATATGATAAATTCTGTGGCGTTTTACAAACAAAAAGAGAATAAGCATTTTCAATAAAAAAAAATTTCAACGCCAAAGCACATATTAAAAGTGCTCTTTGACGTGTTATTGATAAGCTTAATCTTATGTACAAAACCATTTTAAAGATAAACTTAATAGTTGTTAATTAGGCTCCGTTAAAAATGGCATCATTACAAGACTACTTCTGCTTATCTTAATAAATAATAAACCAAAAATATTTTGACATTCCTCCAAATGTTAAAGGTAAGTATTGAATTTTTTTATTTTTTCTTCCTTTTTTTTTTGTTTTCTTCTCTTTTTTTATTTTTTTTTGTTTAGTTTTTTTTATAGAAGATAGTGTAACAGACAGAGATGATACATGTTTATGTATAAAATAATATAGAATATATTGATTATGTCTTATTTGAATGACTCTGGTGCCTGTCTGAATCCCAGGAGTTAATTCTTTACCATATGTTCGTCTTAATGTAGAATACTTCAGAGAATGAATCTATTATTCATTAATCATTAGTTAGAATGAATAAATTCATTAGCTAGAATGAATTTGTTATAAAGTGGTCGCGAAGGGATTAAAATAGAATTTAGTGCTATGTCAGGTTTTGTAATAAAAAGCGTGATAATAGTGAAGGTGAGGGGTTCTTTTGAAGGAAACATGAGAAAGAAATGACGCCATTCGATTACCTATTACTCTTTTTCCAAAACATCATATTTGTTCTGTTATAAAAGCAAATCTTCTCTTCCCCCCTCCCACCTCGTAATAGTCCCTGTGGCTCTTTGGTTGATACACAACTGCATAAAACACTATCAATGAAATTCATAGTATATTGTATCCAACAGGTTCCTAAAAATCAAACTTTTATCTTTTTTCAAACAGTTCGTGGTTACGAACTGTAGTAGGAGTAACCCGCCTCAATAGCAACTGAAACTGTAAAAAAAGGTATTTTGATACCAATAGTTACATCAAAAGAATCGAATTTAAATGCTGATTTTAAATATATAAGCTTCATCAAAAAATCATCAGGTTTTTTACTGTTTTAAAAAGTTGAAAGAAAGAGTCAAACTTTAGCGTAGAGAGCGGGGCGTTGAGGACGGAACAGCTTCATTCATATACGGAGTAATTTCTGTTCGTTTTAAGTTTTAATGTTGCTCCTTACTTTCAGTTAGTTTCTATCAGAAATTTATTTTCTGATAGAAATCAGACTACTCCTCCGCTGAAAAATCCTTCCTCGCCAAGGATATACTCTATAAACAATTCAATCGTGGTGAAAATTTACCCTGGACAATTACCTTTAATATCTCCATGCGTAAAATTAAGTAGGTTATGAGATTGCAAGACATAAGAAGCATTTCCTATAGGAGTTCCTCCAAATTCTCGTGGTATAAAATATTCCCTGAGAAATTTCCCCCTTGAGACTTCCTTCCCCATGAAAAATTATCCTTGTTGGGGGGGGGGTCAGTTAAATATTGGAGCATAATTTCCAATAACAAATACTATACATAAACAATAGGCGCTTTTATAACTTAAAGACTTTTCCCCAGGGGCTATGGGGAAGGGGGTTGTTAATATCTCCAAAAATATTTTCATTTGCCCTTTCAGCCATCTAATTTAGCTTACCTGCTCATAGGAGAGGGAGAGAGTCAGTTCAAGGTAGATTCAATGAAACCTGTACATATAGCTTGACCTACAAAACGGACAAAACAGAGTGATTTAAGCTACATGTTAACATATACAGCGATCATCATCAGTAGATTTATTCTACTGATTATCGATAAATGACTCATCAGTAGTAATTCTACTGATGAAGATCACTGTATATGCGTTGCAGCAGACGTGGCCCCTTATAATTCTAAAGTTTAAATAAAAACCAAGGATTTTCAACCTTAAGTAAAGTTAATTGTCACTAAAACTGTTGTTTATTCTTTTTTATCTCCTCTTTTCATGTTTTAAAAGAAGTGAAACCCTTAACATTTTCAAATCTATTATATTATTTGCTCATCCCTTACTAAACGAATTTACTGCTCATCTAAGCTCTTCTACTCCTTGTGTGGCTTCTCCTCCTCAGCCAAGGAGCCGCTTCCTGAGTCAAGAAACACCAAAAAAAAGAATCACCGTCATTTTATTTTCTTCATCTGATTAAAAATTTAATTAAAAAAATATAAGCTTGTTTAAGTGAAACTTTCCTTTTTTTATGCTCACAGATTATCGTGTACTTGCTACTTGCCGATCCTAAAGAAAGGAATTATTTTAGGAACCCTGAAAAAATGATTGAGTCAATTGGAAAGCTGATCTTGCTCAAGATCATAGTCCTGGAATGTTTTTTCTTTTTTTTTTTACAAAAAGAAGAAAAAGAATAGCGCATCTGTGTTTTAAATTAATAGAATGGTAATTGAATAAATCAACTGGTGAAGTGATTCTTTCAGTTTTAAGTTTGATTAAGAGGAGCATTTCTTAATTTTTATCTAACTTCATACCCACTTAGAGCCAAATAAATGAATAAGCGAAGCTAATTAGTTAAATTTTACAAAGCTTTTCTTCTGAAAAAATTCAAACGTTACAAATTTATTGATCCCCAAAGATGACAACTAAAGGTTATTAAATTGTCAGGCAAGGTGGAGGGGTACGGTTTCTGTGCACTGTACTCGTAGTTCACAAAATGTTTTTTTTTTTTTTTTTCACAACGGGAAAACCCTTTCTTTTTCCCTTGGAAAACTGAAAATCACCGACGCCATCTAAACTTTGGTGATTGACCACTTGTCTTATTTTGGATACAAAATATATGACATCCTTCCATTCCAAACGGGTACGACTTGTTTTTCGTTTGGCGATAAACGGTTGGCCGACAAGGACTTAAAACTTTCTGACTTGAAATAATTTTGAAAAACAATGCCAATTAAATATTACTTATAGAGAAATTTCAGCTTTGATCCTGTGACACTACTAATTAGTTCTGTCAATTATCCAGCTGGCTTTGATGTTTCATGAAAACATAATAGTACCTTCCTGAAGCTCTATCAGAAACCTGTTAATAGCTGGGTAAAGAATAATGTTTTCTCCAACTATATGATTCGCCCAATAAGCTGAGCCCTCATCATCAGTAACCAGTCAAACAGTTCGTGGTAACGAACTTTAGTAAGGAGCGACCCGGCTCAATAGTAACCAAAACTCTAAAAAATGGAATTTTGATACCAATAGCTATATCAAAAGAATCGCATTTCAATGCTGGTTTTAAATATATAAGTTTCATCAAGTTTAGTCTTACCCATCAAAAGTTACGAGCCTGAGAAAATTTGCGTTATTTTAGAAAATAGGGGGAAACGCCCCCTAAAAGTCATAGAATCTTAACGTAAATCACGCCATCAGGTTCAGCGTATCAGAGAACCCCTATTGTAGAAGTTTCGAGCTCCTATCTACAAAAATGTGGAATTTTGCATTTTTTGCCAGAAGGCAGATCACGGATGCGTGTTTATTTGTTTTTTTGTTTTTTTGTTTTTTTTTTCCCAGGGGTGATCGTATCGACCCAGTTGTCCTAGAATGTTGCAAGAGGGCTCATTCTAACGGAAATGAAAAGTTCTAGTGCCCTTTTTAAGTGACCAAAAAAATTGGAGGGCACCTAGGCCCCCTCCCACGCTAATTATTTTCCCAAAGTCAACGGATCAAAATTCTGAGATAGCCATTTTATTCAGCGTAGTCGAAAAACCTTATAACTATGTCTTTGGGGACGACTTACTCCCCCACAGTCCCCGTGGGAGGGGCAACAAGTTACAAACTTTGACCTGTGCTTACATATAGTAATGGTTATTGGGAAGTATACAGGCGTTTTCAGGAGGATTTTTTTGGTTTGGGGGAGGGGTTGAGAAGAGGGGGATATGCTGGGGGAACTTTCCTTCGAGAATTTGTAATGGGAGAAGAAAATTTCCATGAAGGGAGAGCAGGATTTACTAGCATTATTTAAAAAAAAAAAAACAATTAAAAAATAAAAGTGAAAAAGCTTTTTCAGCTGGAAGTAAGGAACAGCAATAAAACTTAAAACAAACAGAAATTATTACCCATATGAGGGGCTCACCTCCTTCTAATACCTCGCTCTTTACGCTAAAGTATTTTCGGTAATTTCAACTACTTATTCTACGGCTTTTGTGATTCAGGGGGTCATTCTTAATGAATTGGGATAAAATTTAAGCTTTAGTGTAAAGAGCGAGGTACTGACGATGGGGCGAATCCCCTCATATATGTAATAAAAACATGAGAATACAAAAGTTCTTTACGTAAGCTAATTTATAAGTTACGTAAATCTTTTACCAATAAAAAGATTCGTAAAAAATTAAAAGTTCTAGTTGCCTTTTTAATTAACCAAAAAATCAGAGGGCAACTAGGCTTCGCCCCCCCTCTTTTTTTCTCAAAATCATTCGATCAAAATTATGAGAAAGCCATTTAGCCCCCCCCCCAAAAAAAAAATATGCAAATTTCGTTTTGATTATTCCTCTGCGGAGAGCCAAAATCAAAACATGCATTGATTCAAAAACGTTCAGAAATTAAATAAAAAAAACGAGTTTTTTTAACTGAAAGTAAGGAGCGACATTAAAACTTAAAACGCACAGAAATTACTTCGTATATGAAAGAGGCTGCTTCCTCATCAACGCCCCGCTCTTTACGCTAAAGTTTGACTCTTTCTCTCAATTCTTCTTTCTAAAACAGTAAAAAACTTTAGCGTAAAGAGCGGGGCGTTGATGAGGAAGCAGCCTCTTTCATATACGAAGTAATTTCTGTGCGTTTTAAGTTTTAATGTCGCTCCTTACTTTCAGTTAAAAAAACTCGTTTTTTTTATTTAATATGTACAGGATTCATCCTTAATGCTTGCAAGAGTGATTTAAGGCAATCAAGTTAGTATGTATTATTGCAAATAGCTTTACAATTTTTTTGCACGATATTTTAACATTATGCGGATAGTCTATAGTAGAAAAAAATTAAAGAATTCATATTCAAATTTTAGTTTTTAAAGTAATCATCATAAGACAAAAAAGAATTGAAAAAAAACTTTCTTTTTTCAATCTCAAGGTTTTTCAAGGAGGTGCTAACATTAGGATTGCTTTTCCTGAATTGAAAGATTAAAGTAGTTTTGCAATTCTAATTCCATTACAGAGGTACTTCCAATTGCAGTTGTAGGATATACAATAATTCACAAGCTGGAACTTGGCATTATACGGAAAGTTTTTAAGATAAATAATCAAATATATAAAACAAAATGTAATCAAATAGTTCGTGGTAACGAAGGAGCGATCCGGCTCAATAGTAACCAAAACTCTAAAAAATTGAATTTTGATATAAATAGCTACATCAAAAGAATCGCATTTTAATGCTGATTTTAAATATATAAGTTTCATCAAGTTTAGTCTTAGCCATCAAAAGTTACGAGCCTGAGAAAATTTGCCTTATTTAGGAAAATAGGGGGAAACATCCCCTAAAAGTCGTAGGATCTTAACGAAAATGACACCATCAGATTCAGCGTATCAGAGAACCCTACTGTTGAAGTTTCAAGCTCCTATCTACAAAAATGTGGAATTTTGCATTTTTTGCCAGAAGACAAATCACGGGTGCGTGTTTATTTGTTTGTTTGTTTTTTTTCCCAGGGGTCATCTTATCGACCAAGTGGTCCTAGAATGTCGCAAGAGAGCTCATTCTAACGGAAATGAAAAGTTCTAGTGCCCTTTTTAAGTGACCAAAAAAATTGGAGGGCATCTAGGCCCCCTCCCACGCTCATTTTTTTCCCAAAGTCAACGGATCGAAATTTTGAGATAGCCATTTTGTTTGGCATAGTCGAAAATCTTAATAACTATGTTTTTGGGGATGACTTACTCCCCCACAGTCCCTGGGGGAGGGGTTGCAAGTTACAAACTTCAACCAGTGTTTACATATAATAATGGTTATTGGGAAGTGTACAGACGTTTTCAGGGGGATTGTTTTGGTTTTGGGGGTAGGGTTGAGGGAGGAGGCTATGTGGGAGGATCTTTCCTTGGAGAAATATGCCATGGGGGAAAAAATTCAATGAAAAGGGCGCAGGATTTTCTAGCATCACTATAAAAAAAAAACAATGAAAAAATAAACATGAAAACGTTTTTTCAAATGAAAGTAAGGAATAGCATTGAAATTTAAAACAAACAGAGATTATTACGCATATAAAGGGTTCTAAAAATACTTTAGCATAAAGAGCGAGGTATTTAGGAGGAGATAAATACCTCGCTCTTTATGCTAAAATATTTTTAGTGATTTCAACTATTTATTCTACGGCCTATTTGATTCAGGGGTCATTCTTAAAGAATCGGAACAAAACTTACGATTTAGTGTAAAGAGCGGGGTATTAACGAGGGTACAAACCCCCTCGTACACATAATAAAAATATAAGAATATAAAAGTTTGTTACGTAAGTTAATTCTTAAGTTACGTATATTTTTTACTAATAAAAACGTTCGTTGAATATTAAAAGTTCTAGTAGCCTTTTTAAGTAACCGAAAAATTGGAGGGCAGCTAGGCCTCCTTCCCCACCCCTTATTTCTCAAAATCGTCTGATCAAAACTAAGAGAAAGCCATTTAGCCAAAAAAAAAATAATATGCTAATTTCATTTCAATAATTTATGTGCGGAGAGCCAAAATCAAACATGCATTAATTCAAAAACGTTCAGAAATTAAATAAAAAAAACTAGTTTTTTTTAACTGAAAGTAAGGAGCGACTTTAAAACTTAAAACGAACAGAAATTACTCCGTATATGAAATGGGTTGTCCCCTCCGCAGTCCCACGCTCTTTACGCTAAAGTTTTTAGTTGTTTTAAAAAGTAGAATTGTGGCAAAGAGTCAAACTTTAGCGTAAAGAGCGAGGGACTGCGGAGGGGACAACCCATTTCATATACGGAGTAATTTCTGTTCGTTTTAAGTTTTAATGTCGTTCCTTACTTTCAGTTAAAAAAACTAGTTTTTTTTATTTAATATAATCAAATAAAACTACTCCTTAAATCGCTCAAACTGCTGAGGAAAGGGAGAAAAGTAACCATAAATACAAATAACCAAGATGGTTTTTTTTGGGTGGGGGGGGGATGTAAGATGTTGTAAAAGAGTTTTGCCAAGGGAAGCACTGGCTTGATAAAGAGAGTCTGGAAACTATACGAGAAACAGTACAGAATGAAAAGTACGAAATGGATAGGCTACTGTCATATATATTTTGATATTGCAAAAACACATATCATTACACAGATAGCATCAATGGCTGTTCTAGGCCTGGGCAGGGAGGAGTTTTTCTGATATCTGAAATTCAATTCTTTTGATTTTATACTTTAACAGTCCTATTAAGGTACTCAATTGACTAAAATTGCAGCAATTGAAATTTTTGAAGCTTGCCCCCCCCCCAATTTAAGAGGCCTAAAACTGTCATTGGTTGGTGCTTTTAATATGTATAACAAGAAAATACATAAATATGGAAACGAAAGTTGGAAAATTAATTTAAATTAATTAAAAAACAGCAAACTTTCCATTTAAAATGCAGATAGAAGAAATACGCATAAATCTCAAAATGAACCACAGGCCATGATTTCCTGCACTGCTGCCTTCAAAACTGATATTTAAATGTAATAAATACAAATTGAAATCTACGCAAAAGCCTTCCCTAGATAGCATGGTATGAAGGGGGGGGGGTCAAACAATTTTTTGAAAATTTTTCTTGGGAGGGAATGCAGGCCAAAAAAATATACTGCAGTGAGATTTTTGGTCTCTCCCCCCCCCCCTCAAAGAGCATCTTACATTCCTTATATGACTCACCCACCTTTTATACATTCTCGTATTTAAGTTTCAATGTAGTCCATCTCCAAATAATCCTGCATATAAGCCTGAGAAAGCGGATAAGATGTTACTAGTGAATCAATAGGAGGATTCACATAGTAATATTCATATACTATGTAATATAGTATTATTCATAATAGTAATATTCATTGTAATAGGATTACTTTCATGGGAGGGGGGTTGGTTTCCCTATAATTACTTTCAATTATTAAAAAGGGCAATAGCCCTATGTAATAATTCCACACTGTTTATCTTGGGCAGTATGATATCCCCTTGGGTAGTGTGGTTGACAGCTGAGCGGTGAAGCATGTTTGGAGACTATGGGTTCGCTTCTGTGGTAGAGAATCTAAATCCTGGGGCTGAATATTAGATAACAAAAGGATTAAGTATTTCTCTATAGGTACTTATTCTACTTACAAACTTACACCTTCAATATAGCACTCCGGCAGGTAAGTTTTCTATCCAAGGACAGTACAATTTAAACAGTCAATGCGATGGCCTCCAAACTAAGCGAAGCTCTGACTTGCATGCCAAGAAATTTTACGTGTTTTTTTCTAAGACTGGTGTGCCCTTCTCAAGCTTTGTTCGTTGGGAGTCCGAAAGTAGCTGGTTGTCAGGTTGGCTTAGTTTAGTTCAAGAAGAAAAACACTTGGTACCTATTCTCTAAGACTTGATAAGGAGAGAAAAGAACGATTTGAAACCTACCGTTATCAGTTCAATACTAATAATAATGCATTTTTATCGACTTAGATCATTAGAATGTTATAATTTCTTTGGACCTATCTGTGAATCGTTTTATTTTCTGTCGAAGCGGCTCATAAGCTGAAGATTACCGTATCTTAGAGTTGAAAAAAAACTTGATTGCCCCCTAACCGTCCATGCTTCCAGAATTATTCCGCAAAATTTAGGACTAATGGCCCAAACAGTTTAAGAAATGAGTCACAAATGAAGTAACGATTAGTAGCTGAAGTAGTGAGTCAAAACTTCAAGGAAAAACCACTCCAGAAACAATATTTAGGGGAGAGCCAGTGGTGATTCTAGGCCTGGGCTAGAGACGGAAACTGCCCTCCCCCATACATTTTTTATGACATTAGATTCTGTTGATTTTATATTTTTACAGGTGTAACTCCCTCCCCCAGATTATGAGGCCTAAAACTGTTACTGGGATTTGCCTAGGGGAACGCCATCTTTGATGTTGAAGAGTCATGAAAATATCTAGAAAATGGAAGTACACTTAAGATTTAACAATAAATTTACTTTTAATCTTCCTTTCTCGAAATATTGATAAATTGTGGTTTTTTAAGAATTTCTTGTATATGTTAAGCTGTGTTCCTATACTTAATTAAATAATTAGAACCCAAGACAACTTTTCTGAGAAATGTTTATTTAGGCATATGCTTAGATCAATAATTCAAGTTAGTGATAAATCTTTTTCTACTCAAAAGAATAATTTGTTTTGAGAATTTCTTTTTTCAATTTCAAGTTCATTCTTTTACAAAACTTTCGAGGAAAGAAGGCGAACGGATTTAAGGAAAAGTTTAACTATGCCCTACGATTCACTAAAAAAGAAGAAGAAAATAAGTAAAGTGAGTCACAAAGAACTATTTATTACGCCAGATTACTAGTCACAACTATTGAATAGAGAAGTTTCAAACAGTTTGTGGTAACAAACTGTAGTAAGGAGCGACCCGGCTCAATAGTAAAAAAAAAACTCTAAAAAACTAAATTTTGATGCTAACAGATACATCAAAAGAATCGAATTTTCATGCTGATTTCAAATATAAGTTTCATCAAATTTAATGTTTGTAATCAAAACTTTAGAGCCTGAGAAAATTTGCCTTATTTTGGAAAATAGGGGGAAACACCCCTAAAAGTCAAAGAATCTTAACGAAAATCACACCATCGCATTCAGCGTATCAGGGAACCCTGTAGCAAAAATTTCAAGCTCCTATCTACAAAAATGTGGAATTTCGTATTTTTTGCCAGAAGACAGATCATGGGTGCGTGTTTATTTGTTTTTTTCCAGGGGTTATCGTATCGACCATGTGGTCCTAGAATGTCGCAAGAGGGCTCATTCTAACGGAAATGAAAAGTTCTAGTGCCCTTTTTAAGTTTCCAAAAAAATTGGAGGGCACCTAGGCCCCCTCCCACGCTCATTTTTCCCCAAAGTCAACGGATCAAAATTTTGAGATAGCCATTTTGTTCCGCATAGTCAAAAACCATACAAACTATGTCTTTGGGGATGACTTACTCCCCCACACTCCCTGGGGGAGAGGCTACAAGTTACGAACTTTGACCATTGTTTATGTACAGTAATGGATATTGGGAAGTGTACATACGTTTTCAGGGGGATTTTTTTTTTGTTTGGGGGTGGGTTTGGGGGGAGGGGGCTATGTGGGAGGATGTTTCCTTGGAGAAATACGTCATGGGGGAAGAGTAATTCAATGAAAAGGGCGCAGGACGAGGGGACAAACCCCCTCATGTACATAATAAAAATATAAGAATATAAAAGTTTGTTACGTAAGTTTATTCTTAAGTTACGTTTATTTTTTACTAACAAAACGTTTGTTAAAAATTAAAAGTTCTAGTTGCCTTTTTAAGTGTCGGAAAATTGGAGGGCCACTAGGCCTCCTTCCCCACCTCGTATTTCTCAAAATAGTCTGATCAGTTCAATACTAATAATAATGCATTTGTATCGACTTAGATCATTAGAATGTTATAATTCCTTTGGACCTATCTGTGAATCGTTTTATTTTCTGTGGAAGCGGTTCATAAGCTGAAGATTACCGTATCTTAGAGTTAAAAAAAAACTTGATTGCCCCCTAACCGTCCATGCTTCCAGAATTATTCCCCAAAATTTAGGACTAATGGCCCAAACAGTTTAAGAAATGAGTCACAAATGAAGTAACGATTAGTAGCTGAAGTAGTGAGTCAAAACTTCAAGGAAAAACCACTCCAGAAACAATATTTAGGGGAGAGCCAGTGGTGATTCTAGGCCTGGGTTAGAGACGGAAACTGCCCTCCTCGATACATTTTTTATGACATTAGATTCTGTTGATTTTATATTTTTACAGGTGTAACTCCCTCCCCCTGATTATGAGGCCTAAAACTGTTACTGGGATTTGCCTAGGGGAACGCCATCTTTGATGTTGAAGAGTAATGAAAATATCTATAAAATTGAAGTACAGTTAAGATTTAACAATAAATTTACTTTTAATCTTCCTTTCTCGAAATATTGATAAACTGTGGTTTTTTAACAATTTCTTGTATATGTTAAGCTGTGTTCCTATACTTAATTAAATAATTAGAACCCAAGACAACTTTTCTGAGAAATGTTTATTTAGGCATATGCTTAGATCAATAATTCAAGTTAGTAATAAATCTTCTTTGCCCTTTTATTTATTTATTGTTTTGTTTTTTATTTACATTTTTATTACTTTTGAAACTCAAATCATGTGTGTTGACAAGTTCCACCAATCATTACCCCCCCCCCTCTTTCTACTGCCCCAAAATCATGCTTCAAGCATTCAAACCTCTTCCTCCTCCAAAACTAGATTTTTGACTATAAGTAAGGGCCTCAAAAGTGATTCAGACATCATACCTTTCTCAAGTTCTGAATGGCAGTGGGGCAATGGAGATCTTGCGGCAATGGAGTGGTAGCGTATGTTATCGGTGATGCTTTTAATTTCTCAATGTGTGGCAATGGATGTCTAATTTAAGGGGCGTACCTAATGTTTGGATATAATGACAATAATTTTCTACAGCAGGTTGTGTGTAAGGAGTATATTGGTAAAAATTTATATTTCAGAGAGACCGCTCTCATCCTATTTGCATTTCTAATAACAACAATAAAAGGCTGGTACCGTTCTTTTTTGTTTCATGCTTTTTTTTATTTACAATTTTTTCTCTTTGCATTTCCTTTTTTGTGTTATCTCGTTTTCCTATAATCTATATTACAAAGTGAACGCCTCTGGCTGAGACAGAGTGAAAACTGTAATTAAACTTTTGCAATTTTTTTTAGAAGAAAAAAATTAAAAAGAAAAAACTTAAAAAAGGAAGAAAAAAAATGTATGAAAACAATCGTTAAAATTATGCTAAAAACGCATAGCACCAAAAAGTATAAGATGATTTAGCTTTCTTTTGAAAGAAAGTTAGCTTTAGGAACCAACACATTTTTATTGTTTAAGTTTTTACGGATGAAAGTGTTGTCAAATTCTTTGAGTTTGCTTTTCTGATTTTCCAAGTGTAAAACTACTTTAAATCCCCATTAATAAATAAATGAAACCCAAAACGAACAGAAAATACAATAAATAGCCGACTGAAACTCAAAACGGTTCAAAATTAAAAGGAGTAGGGCTGACAGCCACCATTTCTTCTCAAAACCAGAATATAATTAGCCCTTTGCTAAAAAAAGCCAAAAAACAAAGAACCATCTATTTTCTTTTAATATTCGTATGCTGATATTTATTCCTTATAGACTTAAGACTTCTTTATTTATTAAGGTGAAAAGGTTTAAAATTAATTCTGTTTTCAGTAAAGGGCCAATTATGTTCTGGTCTTGAGAAGAAATGAGGGGTGTCGCCCCTACTCATGTTCATTTTTGTTTTAAGTTGTGATGTTGTTATTTTCAGTGAACAAAAATTCAGCTATTTTCAGATCGTTCTTAATCAGTACTAGGAAATCCAGATCTCTCCATGAAAAATTTATGTACTTGTGAATTATATGCCATTCACTAAAATTTAAGCTGTGCAAAACTCGAGATCAAATTGATTTCTTTGTTACTTAAAAAAAAACTTGACCTACATATTTGCTGGAGAAGGGGGGGGGGGGCTAAATCGTCCCCCCTGTCCCTTATTTACAAATATAAAATCATGTATACATAATTTTATTGTTATAATTTATTATTTTATTTAATAAAAAAATACTTAAAATTATATACCCTCAATTATATATTTCCCATTTATTCTGTCATTTGTCTTTGTCTTGTCATACGCTAAGCTAAAAAAAACTAACAACGAAGAAACCGGTTTGTTCTCGAGTTTTACGAAGTGTAAACTTGATTGAGTGACTTGTAATACACATATACCGAAATCTTTTCCTCCTAAGGAAAATAAAAAAACTAAACTGAAATAAAATTCTCAAATTTGGAAAACTGTATTCCATTGGAGGGGGGTATATCCTGAGAGGAGGTAATATTTTGCTTGGACAGAGTTTCATTGGGGGTATTTTCCAGGGGGAGAGGTAAAACCAAGCCACCAAGGAATAGGTAACCCTTGCTCATAATACCTCATGTTTTCCGTAAAATTTTTAAGTTCTTAAAATTCCCCCCTTTCAAATATTTGCTAACTCTTTGAGAATTCAGCAAGTGCGCTTTGTCATAGCTGTGAGGTTGTTTATGCACATCAAAGTAATTCTAAAGCATGATTAAAAACCACGTGAAAAATTAAATCGGCATAAAAGATGCCGAGCCAAGAATCGCAAATAAAACGTCGGACTGATGATTTCAGTTAACTTTTAAAGTGAAATGAATGCGGCTTTGGTGTTCTGTTTCATTTGTAATCAATTAACAGCAGCAACATTTAATTTTGAAGAAATCGTGGTGGGTAGTGGGTGGGTGGGCAGAATTTATCTTTTTAAATCGCAACAAACGTATTTGTAAGTTGAACGTTTGTATCTTCTTGTATTTTAGAGTTTAGTATTTCTTGTAAGGGAAAATCTTTAGGTGGCTAATTTAACTAGTTCTAAATAGACAACAGCAGTGTCAGTATAGCTAACTATTCTTTAGAAATTGATATTAAAACTTTGCTCTCCTGCTCAAAATGAAGGTAAAATTCTAGTTTACTGATTTTAGG
The DNA here is from genome assembly GCF_032884065.1 of Artemia franciscana. Classification (NCBI taxonomy): domain Eukaryota; kingdom Metazoa; phylum Arthropoda; class Branchiopoda; order Anostraca; family Artemiidae; genus Artemia; species Artemia franciscana. The sequence goes on along the minus strand of NW_027062750.1, from coordinate 72,034 downwards.
ATATCTTGGAAATGGGTTAAGTTAGGGAAATGAAACTTTCAGGAATGGGTCTACAGTATAAATTATATCCTGGGAACGTATTTTGAAGCACCTACTTTCACTTCCTTCTCCCTTTAGAGGGTCCTGACCTTTAAAAATATTTGTGTTATAAAGTGAAACTGCAAAATAGATCTTCTACTTGAATGAAGTACTACAAAATTGTTTTCAGCATCACAACCTCTTTTAAAAGGTTTTAAAGATATGCAAATACATTTCCTAAATTAAAAAAAAACATTGATTTGACTTAGAATTCTACTCAAATAACAGGAATTGCATTTTGAAAACTAAAGGTAGAGAAAAACCAACTGGTAACTGATAATTAAGGTATAATGTTATTTTGTCAAAATTTCAATAGGTATAGACCTGTCATGTAGGCAAATTTCAGGGCCCTATAGAGGGAGAAGGAGTAGTGGTGGGTACTTCAAAATACCCTCCTGGGATGTACTTTAGCCTGTAGACCTGTCCCTTAAAGTTTTACTTTCCTAACCTAACCCCATTCCAAGATAGCCAAAAGTCAATAAACTAGAATTGTACCAAGGTAAACATTACACTATATTGAAAACACCTTTGATAAAATTCTAGTTTAGTGACTTCTTGCTATCTTGGAAAGGGGTCAGGCTAGGAAAATTCAAGGGAACTATCAGAGATGGGTCTACTGGCAAAAGTATGTCCCAGGAAGTTATTTTGAAGTACATACCTCCACTCTTTCTCCCTCTAGAGGGCCCTGAAAGTCACCTACATGATAGGGGTAAAATTCTAGTTAATTGACTTCTTGCTATCTCAGAAAGGGTTTAGGTTAGGAAAATGAAACTTTCAGGGATGAATCTACAGATTAAAGTATGTCCTGGGAAGGTATTTTGAAGCAACTACCTCTACTCCTTCTCCCTCTAGAGGGCCCTGACTTTTGATGACCTTTAAAAATATGTGTGTTATAAAAGTGAAACCTTGCAGAATAGATCTTCTGCTTAATTGAAGAACAACAAAATTATTTTCAGCTTCATAACTTTGCTCAATTCCATTTTATAAAGTTTTAAAGATATGGAAATATGTTTCCTAAATCTTGAAAAAAAAACATTGATATGGCTCAAAATTCTACTCAAATAACAGGAATTACATTTTCAGAATTAAGGCAGAGAAAAAGTAACTGAAAATTAATGTAAAATGTTGTTTTGTCAAAATTTCAATAGGTATAGACCTGTCATGTAGGCAAATTTCAGGGCCCTCTTGAGGGAGAAGGAGTGGAGGTGGGTACTTTAAAATACCTTCCCGGGACATACTTTCACCTGTAGACTCATACCTGAAAGTTTAATTTTTCCTAACCTAAACCCTTTCTGAGATAGTAGGAAGTCAATTAACTAGAATTTTACCCATGATAGGTCTATACCTATTGAAATTTTGACAAAACAACATTTTACCTGAATTTTCAGTTACCAGTTGCTTTATCTCTGCTTGTAGTTCTCAAAATGCAATTCCTGTTATTTAAGTAGAATTCTGAGCCATATAAAAGTTTTTTGGTAAAATTCTAGTTTAGGTGCTATTTGCTATCCTGGAAAGGGGTTGGGTTAGGAAAATGAAAATTTCAGGTTTCAATGCATGGCCAAGAACTTATTGGAGAAAGATATTGTTATGTTTCCATGTTAATCTTCCTCTTATTTATAAGTCTTACAAATTTGTGGTAAAATTCTAGTTAATTGACTTCTTGCTATCTCAGAAAGGGTTTAGGTTAAGAAAATGAAACTTTCAGGGATGTGTCTACAGGCTAAAATATGTTCTGGGAAGGTATTTTAAAGTACCCACCTCCACTCCTTCTCCCTCTAGAGGGCCCTGAAATTTGCCTACATGACAGGTCTATACCTATTAAAGTTTTGACAAAATGACATTTTACCTTAATTTTCAGTTACTAGTTGTTTTTTCTCTGCTTTTAGTTTATAAATGCAATTCCTGTTATTTGAGTAGAATTTTGATCCAGATCAATATTTTTTTCATAATTTAGTAAATGTATTTTCATATCTTTAAAATCTTATAAAATGGAATTGAGCAAAGTTATGAAGCTGAAAACAATTTTGTTGTACTTCAATTAAGCAGAAGATCTATTTTGCAAGGTTTCACTTTTATAACACATATTTTTAAAGGTCATCAAAGGTCAGGGCCCTCTAGAGGGAGACAGAGTAGAGGTAGTTGTTTCAAAATATCTTCCTGGGACATACTTTAGTCTGTAGATTCATCCCTGAAAGTTTCATTGTCCTAACCTAAACCCTTTCTGAGATAGTAAGAAGTCAATTAACTAAAATTTTACCAAATTTGCTTACTTGACTGATCTTGAGCAAAATATTTTCAGTCTTCTCTGTTTTTTTGTTGTTGTTTTTTTCACTGGCTGTTTTTATCCTCATTTCTCTCTTAACAATTACTTTCTTTTTTATTTTGATTAGCCAGCATGGTCTCAGGAAGTATTTATGATAACACTATGCCCAGATGACCACCCACTTTGAAAAAAATGAGGTTTTGTAATTTACTTTAATAAGGAAGTTCTGACTTCTAAGATAGTTACCTGTACTTGGGGGGGGGGGGGGGGGGGTACACAGGGATTTTTTTCTGGGGGGGATATAACAAATTAGAGAACACATCAAAGATTTATTTATATAAGTGTTTGATGAAACAAAAGCTTGGCTGAACAACTTTTTATTTCTAAATCTGTTTAGAATATATATATTTAATTAGAATATATATTTTATTATTTAGAATATATATATATATATATATATAATAAGCCCTCTCTGATACATAAATGGTCATCCCTTCTATAGTAACCTTATATGCCCCTGGGGCATTTTTTACAATGCTTACCCATGAGTTTTTGGGGGCTGTGTCATCATTGGAGTTCTTGTTACATGACCTAAATGGCTATATAAAAAAATTGAATGGACAATTTGGGGAAAAGACTGTTGGTGGGGGAGGGGGACTAGTTGCCAATTGGATCACTTTTTACTCTTAAAAAGGGAACTAGAACTTCAATTTCTAATCATGTGATTTCCCCTCGAAGTTCATACGACTACCCTTTCCATACAAACTTTTAATGCTCACGGGGGATAAGTTACAGTCTTTGCCTTGGGCTCTGGGAGGGGTTGTGTTGACCTCGAAGTTTTGTTATCTGATCGTTGGGCTTTTTGAAACCTACTGTCCATCTCAAAATTTTGATTGGATGCATTTGGTGAAAAGAGGGAGTATAAGGGGCTTGAAGCTCTCCGATCACTTTTGACTCCTAAAAAGATAACTAAAACCTCCAGTTATCAATCAAATGGGTCGTCTCTGAGGTTTATGTCACCACCTCTTAAAATAAAACATCATATTCCCCCAACGTGTAACTTAAAATACTTGCCCCAGGATCTTGGTGTTTGGATTACCCCAGAGTTTTTTTGCCTGTTTTTTGAACTGTCTAACAAAATGGCTATCTCAAAATTTTTATTTGATGGGTTTGTGGGTAAAGGTCGTGGGGTTGGGGCTTCTTATCCTCCTATCTCTTTTGACTCTTAAAAAGGCAACTACAACTTTATATTTTCAGTCAAATTATCTCCCTCTGACGTTTATAGAAGCAGCAATCCATAAGAACATATATGCCCTAGGGTATAGCTTACAACGCTTGTCCCCAGGCCTTGGGGGTTGTTCCGACTGTGGAGATTTTCTTAGTTTATCTATGAACTATTTTGAACAAAAAAGTTATCTTAATTTTTTTTTTTTTTTTTTTGATGAATTTGGGTGGAAAGGTTTTGGTGGGGAGGGGTAATTTTCCTTAAATTAGTTTTGACTCTTTAAAAGGGAACTAGAACTTGAGGTTTCCAATCAAATGAGCCCCTCTGAAGTTTAAACCACCACACCTTCCATAGGAAGTGCCTCTAGGATAAAAGAAGAAATTATTGGAGCCTTTGGAAAATATGTTTTTTGCTTCCATATTCTATAAAGATATTCCACGATATTGAAGGGGTTTTTACAAAATGTGTAAGCTTTGGAAGAGCCAATCTTAACACAAATGTTTCATAAAAACCATCGAGAAACCAAGATTCTCTATTGGAGCTCTCCCTTCCTCTGTTTCTGTTATCGATTTATTATATTTTATCTGATACCTATTTATTAAAGTGTTTGATTTTCATTCGTATTTTCTCGTCATTCGCAGAATAAAACAGGCCAAAAATGAAAAACATTCCGATGTTCTATTTTTAGTTGTTCTTTTTTAGGACAGATCCAGTACATTCAGTTCAAGAATCCTTAAATACAAGCAATGATGCTGCGTCAGAACAAATTCCTGACGAAGACGAAGACGAAGATGATTTAGGGAAGTAGGCTTTTTGTGGTTTCTACTGTGAAAAGGAACCTGAACTTCCTAAAAAAAAAAACAAAAAAACATTTTAATATTTGGAAAGCCATAATGCTAAACGGAAGACACCAAAGTCCGAAAAAAGGTATGATAAACCCAGCCAAAATCACGGCAGCACTTTTGGACCCATGGGAAAGTGCTGCTTTTTTGCTTCGGTAAATTTATCTATTTGTCACTCAAAGAAGATATATTGGCTCTGGGGCCGGGTAACTGCCGCATATATTTAACAATTATTGATTTTAGTCCATCTTCAGTTTGAAAGTGGCGAATGCCTGCTTGCCTGCTAGAACGGAGCTTTCCACTCAAAAGCAGAAACATGGTTTTATGAAACGAAAGCTTGGCTGCACAACTTCAGATGCTCCTCTCTGACATAGGCTAAATAACTCCACTTCACTTCGCACACCATAGGCTCTGGCTCGTGAACAAGCAAAAACCATCCATAGGGCCGGGTAATTGCCGCAAATGTTTAACACTTATAGATTTTAGTCCATCTTCAGTTTGAAAGTGGCGAATGCCTGCTTGCCTGCTAGAATGGAGCTTTCCACTTGAAAGCAGAAACATGGTTGGATGAAACAAAAGCTTGGCTGAACAACTTTTTATTTCTTAAAGTGCTTAGAATATATATATTTAATTAGAATATATATTTTATTATTTAGATATATATATATATATATATATATATATATATATATATATATATATATATATATATATATATATATATATATATATACATATAATAAGCCCCCTCTGATACATAAATGGTCATCCCTTATATAGAAACCTTATATGCCCTTGGGGCATTTTTTACAATGCTTACCCTTGAGTTTTTGGTGGCTGTGTCATCATTGGAGTTCTTGTTACATGACCTAAATGGCTATATAAAAAAATTGAATGGACGATTTTGAAAAAGACCGTTGGTGGGGGAGGGGGACTAGTTGCCATCGGATCACTTTTTACTCTTAAAAGGGAACTAGAATTTCAATTTCTAATCATTTGATTCCCCCTCGAAGTTCCTACGACTACCCTTTCCATAGAAACCTTAAATGTTCACGGGGCATAATTTACAATCTTTACCTTGGGCTCTGGGAGGGATTGTGTTGACCTCAAAGTTTTGTCATGTGATCGTTGGGCTTTTTCAAGCCTACTGTCCATCTCAAAATTTTGATTGGATGCATTGGGCGAAAAGAGGAAGTATAAGGGGCTCGACGCTCTCTGATCACATTTGACTCCTAAAAAGATAACTAAAACTTCCAGTTATCAATCAAATGGGTCGTCTCTAAAGTTTATGTGACCACCTCTTACATTAAAATATCATATTCCCCCGAGGTGTAACTTAAAATACATGCCCCCAGGATCTTGGGGTTTTGATTACCCCAGAGTTTTTTGCCTGATTTCTGAACTGTCTAACAAAATGGCTATCTCAAAATTTTTATTGAATGAGTTTGTCCTATCTCTTACCCTCCTATCTCTTTTGACTCTTAAAAAGGCAACTAGAACTTTAGATTTTCAGTCATATTATCTCCCTCTGACGTTTATAGAAGCAGCCATCCATAAGAACATATATGCCCCTAGGGTATAACGTACAACGCTTGTCCCCAGGCCTTGGGGGGTTGTTCCTACTGGGGAGTTTTTCTTAGTTTATCTATGAACTATTTTTAACAAAAAAGTTATCTTAATTTTTTTTTGGATGGATTTGGGTGGAAAGCTTTTGGTGGGGAGGGGTAATTTTCCTTAAATTTGTTTTGAGTCTTTAAAAGGGAACTAGAACTTGAGGTTTCCAATCAAATGAGCCCCTCTGAAGTTTAAACCACCACACCTTCTATAGGAAGTGCCTCTGGGATAAAAGAAGAAATTATTGGAGACTTTGGAAAATATGTTTTTTGTTTCCAATATTCTATAAAGATATTCCACGATATTGAAGGGGTTTTTACAAAATGTGTAAGCTTTGGAAGAGCCAATCTTAACGCAAATTTTTCATAAAAACCATTGAGAAACCAAGATTCTCTATTGGAGCTCTCCCTTCCTCTGTTTCTGTTATCGATTTATTATATTTTATCTAATACCTATTTATTAAAGTGTTCGATTTTCATTCGTATTTTCTCGTCATTCGCAGAATAAAACAGGCCAAAAATGAAAAACATTCCGATGTTCTATTTTTAGTTGTTCTTTTTTAGGACAGATCCCGTACATTCAGTTCAAGAATCCTTAGATACAAGCAATGATGCTGCGTCAGAACAAATTCCTGACGAAGACGAAGACGAAGATGATTTAGGGAAGTAGGCTTTTTGTGGTTTCTACTGTGAAAAGGAACCTGAACTTCCTAAAAAAAACAATAAACATTTTAATCTTTGGAAAGCCATAATGCTAAACGAAAGACACCAAAGTCCGAAAAAACGTATGATAAACCCAGTCAAAATCGCGGCAGCACTTTTGGACCCGTGGGAAAGTGCCGCTTTTTTGCTTCGGTAAATTTATCTATTTGTCACTCAAAGAAGATATATTGGCTCTGGGGCCGGGTAACTGCCGCATATATTTAACAATTATTGATTTTAGTCCATCTTCAGTTTGAAAGTGGTGAATGCCTGCTTGCCTGCTAGAACGGAGCTTTCCACTCGAAAGCAGAAACATGGTTTTATGAAACGAAAGCTTGGCTGCACAACTTCAGATGCTCCTCTCTGACATAGGCTAAATAACTCCACTTCACTTTGCACACCATAGGCTCTGGCTCGTGGACAAGCAAAAACATCCTTTGTGGCCCAAGGCAAGAGTTCAGCAGAGCTTTCCAGAATGTAATGCCATATTCATCAATCTAGCCTGAGGTCCATACTTTCCGTAAAAACCGCACAGGCTAGACCCCTACCAGTTTCCAGGAATAAGCCGACATCGGCGGCATAGAAAAAAAAAACGAGACAAAACCAAAGTGTTGCTCTCGCAACACAAATACACATTGGATGAATCCCAGACAAAAAATGTTTTCTCTATCTCTTTTGACACTTAAAAGGTGAATGAGAACTTTCGATTTGCAATCACCCTTTCATAAGAACAAATATACCACTTTATGGATTGACCAGTACTAGATGTTACCAGTGACACTTGGAAACTTCCATGGACGAATTTGTTTTTCAACTATCGTGTTATATATATATATATATATATATATATATATATATATATATATATATATATATATATATATATGTATATATATATATATATATATATATATAAAAATAAGTAAAAAATAAAAATAAGTTGTTTGTTTGTCTGTCGACTGACGTCATGTTTGTTGACTGATGTCATTATGAGGATTGAGCATTATTCCGTCATGAAGTTGTTTGTCGACTGACGAAATTACAGACCAGGACACAAATGATGACCGGGACACAGGGAATATAAATGGCAACCTGGACACTCAAAGAGAAATTAAAGACTGGGACACCGGGACACAAATGGCGACCGGGACTCAGGGACACAACTACAACGGGGACGCCGGGGGGAACAGGGGGGATATATAAATGACTACGGGGACACAGGGAATGTTCGATTAGCTATCACCATCAACATAGCTCAAGAGCAATCATTAGAATAATGAGGTATAGATCTGAATACGGATTGTTTTTTCCATGGACAATTATATGTTGCATGTTCAAGAGTCGGTAAACTTGACAATCTATTTATATGCACAGACAATGGGACAGCAAAGAATGCTGTATATTCTCAAGTTTTACGTAATTAAAAACATTAATATATATCTATCTATATTCACAGGTGGGACACAGGGACCCAACTACAATGGCGCGTAACGACTTACGCGCACGGGTTTTTTTTTTTTGGGGGGGGGGTATCCAACTAGGGGTTGGGGTGGCGCGAAGCAAGCACTACTGCCCAGTGGGGTGCTGGAGGAAACCAGAAGTATAGTAATGGGTACAAGTGGATTTGGGGTGTAATGGTTATCTTTAAAGGGCAGTGAAAATTTAAAAGAAAATAGGTCTAATTAGGAAAATGGTAACACTTATAATAAGTTATACATAATATGTTGTATTGTAAAATTATAATAATTGTAAAAATTAGTCTTTTACTTCTTAATTCCTCTTCTTACAATAATATTTATTATCCCTTATTAATTGGTATTAAAATAAATATAAAATCCAGGTGGCTTCAAGTAAATTTTTTCTGGAAAGGAGGCAATAAAGGCCTCCTTTCCAGGAGGAAAGGATGGTCAAATAAGTTTTGGAATCACTGATCTAGACCTACGTAAAAAGCAACAAAGACCACACTGCCTTTCCATCACCAACACCCAAAACAAGAAGAACAAAAGGAAATTTCTCAAGACAGATGAAAACAATCAGCATGAATATTTCAGCCCTATATCCAAGGGATGTCCTCAGGAATACAAAAATATATAAGAAGGAAAAACTTGCAACAGGATAATGTTTTTGTCTGAACTAATTAAGTAAAATCTATTGTTGGTCAACTGCTCCCCCATAAATAAGATGTAAATAGAAACAAAGACCACACTGCCTTTCCACCACAAGCACCTGAAACAAGATAAACAAGAGGGAGTTTCTCAAGACAATGGGAAACAAATTAGAATGAATATTTCAGCCCTATGTCCAAGGGCCTTCCTCAGGAATACAGAAATATATAAGAAGAAAAAACTTAAACAGGATTAGCATGTGAATCTCCCTATTGTTCTTCTTGTTTTAGGTCTTTGTGATGGAAAGGCAGTCTGGTCTTCATTGCTATATATGTCTTGCTTTTGTAGAGCAGTTAAACTATTACAAAATTTACTTTATTAGTTTATGGAAAAACACACTAATCCTATTGTAAATTTTTTCATAGTTAAGCAGGTTATTCATAGTTGCAGTGGAATGATGTTGTAAAGAAAGATTTAAGGGAAATAGGGACTTCTTGGGAGGGTGTAAAGCAGAAGGATTTGAATAGATACAGATGGAGGCGGATTATGTGTACCCTTGGTTGCCTCACAGGGCTTTGTGCTGCAGTGAGTTATTAGTAGTAGTATTGAATTTTACTACAATTGCTAGTTACAATTTTGTGCCAACATTGATACTTGTTTCCAATCAGTGAGACCATTAGGTAGTTTTCTTAATTCTGGGAAGGATTTAACCCGGGGAGATTTAGTTAGTGGGGTGTATAAAATTCCTTGTTCCTGTGGAAAGTTTTATATTGGTAGAACTCACCAACAATTTACTGAAAGATTTATTGAGTATCGCAACTCAATAGAAAAAAACCCTAAGAAAGCCTCCCAAAACTTTTGTTTCAGCTCTAGCTGAACATACATTCTTTTATCCCAAACATTTTATACAATTTGATGAGGCTACAGCTATTTCTAATGATAGAGGTTTTTCTCAGTGGGCGAGGGAGGCTATAGAAATTAAAAAACATATATTTGCTAATATTTCAATAAATAGAGACACAGGGAATTTAAATATTAACCCAATTTATGATATTCTTTTGAAAAATGAACCAATTGTTGATGGGAGAATTAAAATTTTACACAATCACCAGGGGACAAGATTACCCACTAGACCAAAAAGAGTTGCTTCAATGTTAGCTTACAAGAGGATTATTTCGCAACAGAATAATTAACTAAGTTTCAATTTTCATAATTTTTCATCAGTTGCTCTTTGATTCTCATTGAAGTAACTCAAATAGCTGCTTTTCCCTACGTGGATAAGTAGCAACAATTGTATTTATTATTATTGGTGGTGGTTTTTATTTTGTTTTTAGATTAGTTTTCTTTTAATTTTCTATCTTGTGCTGAAGACGCCTTGTTTGGATACAGGCGAAATATCCGCGTTGTTTTAGTCTTTCAATTCTACTGGCCGTCGTCTTGTTTGAAGTTTTCTTTTTGTTGAGTTTTATCTCTCTTGGTTGTTTATTGTCATGTCTGGCCAGTTTGGCTTAAGAACGTTCATAAGTAGTTACACAACCTAGGAAAAGAAGCTGTTTTTTATTTAGTTGCAAACAAATTTACCTTTGTTTTTTGAACACTATTTTGTGTCACGATATGACCTTTAAAACTATCATTTCTTAGATATGGTTCTCGATTGCAACAAGTTTCAAGATTTTCATGATAAAATTTCTCAACCTTCAATTGCTTTCCAGATTTAAAAGCAGTTTATATATACAATAGAAAAATCCCTTTTGATTTGTTAATATTGAACAGAAACGGTTAGTCTAAATAGTATGCAAAAGAAGGGTCTAACTAAATTAACAGCTGAAATAATGTTTATTCCAATCTTATAGCTAATAAGGTCTCTTGGTTTCCGGATTGAGTATAATGCCAGTGATAGTAAAAACACAGATGAGCTAATTGAAAGCCTTGTCTTTTGTTTTCCAATTCAAGCACCTTTCACCATTTGCATTTTTCAAGGTCCATTCATGCTTCTACTTTCGGATGTGTCTACACAGGTATCTGGAAGGTGGTGAGTGTGTGGGAGAAGGGGGCCTTTTTGCACCTGTTCCTTCCTGCTAAAATGTTAAGATTGTAGTAATTCTGTCAATTATCTGTACTGTAGTGTTTTGTTTGTTGGTCTACTGCGCATGCATATAAATACCAATAGATTTGCTAAAAATAGAGACACATTAAACTCTCTTGTAAGAAATGATCGAGTGGGATATATGCAGGGGGGGAGGGGATGTAACATGTTTTGCTTACATAGTACATACTACTACCTTTCTGGGCCATTCTGACTAATTTTTTCAGAAAAAGGGATTCCCTCCCCCCTCCAAGTGTTTACTACTATAAGATGCAATATTAAAAGTTTCGAAGTTACAGATGGAAAATTGTCCACTGGTTTAAAACTTTTATAACCCATTTTTGCTTAATCTATTCTAAATTTATATTTTTGGAAGCATAAAAATTAATTTATAGAAAATTTTATGGTTGTAACTTAAAAGAATATAATTAGAAAATAAGATAGATTGAAGGGCTCTATGGGACAGGATTTTTTTTCTGATACCAAGAGATTTTTTTTTAATCTTAGCCATTCCCCCATGCTATTGCAGGCCTTATAAGTTTGACTTTATGGAAAATTCTGTGGGGACCCTTGCCTATAATTCTAAGCAGAGGAGTTGTAATATTTTCACTTGAGGATCAGTCTCCAAGTTCAATGAAATGCTCTTATAAATCAATGTATACACAAGTCTTTTGTGAACCACTAAAAAGATTATGAGAAAACAAAGAACAATCCCTTGAATGGACTGTCTAGGCTTGTCACAAGCTCTGGCAGTTTTACCTGCAAAAATGCTCAGATAGTCAGTAAAATGGTATTACCCCAGACTAGGCAGCTTTTGGTCCAGTTTAATTGTTAATGTCAGAATTACGTAAACTATTTCTATTACTTTCTGTATTTTATTTCAGGGACTGTGGCACTGACTCAACATCTGTTCTTTGTGTCGACTGTTTCAACGGGTCTGTGCATAAGCATGAAAAACATAGGTGAGCAGGCAAATCTTCTAAAACATTCTTTTTAGGACTAGAAACATCAAGTCCCCAACGTGCAACAAGTCCTTTGACCAGTGTAGTTGCTACCTTTTAAACATCTTTTTAACTTAGCTTGAAGGTATTTACAGATGATTTTGGTTGGATAACACCCTCTGGGAATTGGTTCCAGAAAGATACCTAGTGTTAGACAAAACCCTTTGTTGAGACCTCACCTTGGCGTTGCCTCCTTCAAACACTTGGAGGAGTCTGTGCTCCTACATATTTTTCCTTCTGTTTACAAACGGTGGTATTAGGAGAAAAATGTGCTTGTCTTTTGACTTATTACTTTAGATTAGTACTTTATTAACAAGCAAACTTTCACAACATAAAAAACTGCCGAACTTGTTGCTTTCTGTCAGCTAGCCTACATTGTATATAAAAAAAAAAACATAAGCACAAAAGTACAATATATAAACATAGCCCACAGCAATGAGCCCAACTGGCTTGTCAAATAAAAATGAGTAAAATGAATAAAAGTAAGTAACATAATTAAAAGGAATAAAAATGAGTATAGGAATTGAATGATGTCAATAGAATGCCAGATAAAAATTAAACATTAAAACTAACACATTAACAATATAAATGACACATTAACATGATACATTATAAATTTCATTTATTTTAATTCCAACAAACGTTGACACAAAGCTCTTTCTGTAGCGCTCAGTTCTTACATTAATAGGATTTAAAACTGGGATTTTTTGTGCATTTGATCGAGGTAAACGGGGTTTTGGAGGGCAAAAATGGGCTGGGAGTATACATTGAAAGCCTGGGTTACAACGCAGATTATTTCCGAAGTTGGTACAAAGAGTAACACGTCAGGCTGCCAAGGTAGGGAGGTGGAATTCCTTGAGAAGGAAAATGTAAGGCACTTTGCCCTGGCCCTAAATTATTCTCAGGGCTCTCTTCTGGATAATTTCTAGTCTATCGGACTGATCCAAGGTAAGCCTGAAATGCCGCACCGGGCAAGCATACTCAAGCTATGGACGGATAAAAGATATATAAAGGCGGAGGATGTGTACTGGACACGAAAATTTAGCAAATATCTTAAGGAGAGAAAGAGATGTACTAGCCTGCTTAACAATAGAGCAAATAGGGAGTGAATCAGAATAAACATTTTTATACTTAACAACTTGACTCCTATTTGACAGAAAAGATGCAATTATATTGACTAGAAAATGGGGGACATTAAATTCATTGAGCAATTTTTCAACTGACACATTATGACTAACTAGATCAAAAGCTTTTTGGAGGTCAATTAAAAGGAGATTGAGCCAGGTATCTGGCTCGTCAAGTAATTTATTTACAATATCGAGGAGACTGACCAGGTAATGTGTTGTTGATAAACCTTTCATGTTTCCGAATTGTTGTTCATCAATAAGTACAAGGATCGTGTTTTTAAGCCAATTCGCTGCGAAACTCTCAAACAGTTTAGACAATACTGGTGTTAAGGTAATTGGTCGAACTCCATAAAAATCTAATTTAACACCTTTGTTCTGTATGGGTGAAATGTATTCTTTTTCCAGCACTTAGGGAATGAACCACTTCTAGTAATTGTATCAAAAATATTTGATAAAGGTGTTGATAACTTATCAGGAAATGCTTTTATTAAATCGATTGGAATGTCAAGGGGGCATATTGAACTTCTCTTTAGTTTACGTGTTTTCGCCTCAACAGCAGCAGGTTGTGCTAGAGGGATATCCTGGTCTGGTGCTGGGGGTGGGGGAATATGACATGAGAGAGCTGGAAGGGTTTGTACAATAGCTGCAAGGTGTTTATTTAATGAGTTATCATTACAGTTCGTTATCACAAACTGTTTGATGTATATATATATATATATATATATATATATATATATATATATATATATATATATATATAATTTTTCTTCAGGGTTGATTGTATTGATCCAATTGTCATATATGATCAGAAAGGAACTCTTTCAAATGGAAAACAAAGGTTCTAGTGCCCTTTTTAAGTAACCAAAAAGATTAGAGGGCGCCTAGTCCCCCCCAAGCCCATATTCTCCCTGAGGACATCCAAGAACAAGGTACTGAGGAGCGGACGAGCCTTCATATCAAGGAGGCACACTCGTGCCTCTATAAAGAGGCGACACACGACAATGTTAAGCGATCTTCGGCTCCAGTGGTCGCAGAGGGATGGGGAGGGATGCATTTCGTAGCCCGAGCTCCAACTAAGAAACCTGCAAAATTTCATCCCCCTCCAACTTTTCCTTCATGGGGAAAATCTGGCCGAAAGTTTCGACCCGTCAACCCCAGCCCCCCTTTAACGTTGTCCGATCGGGCTGAAATTCACAAGTTAAGGTCCCCTAGGGCCCAGGAGCTTATCCGCGAAATTTCAGCTTGATCCGATAACTCCTTCCCTGTTTTCCAGAAACCACGCATAGCCACTTAAAATTCATTTACTTTTTTTTCCTAGACGCCTACAGGTCACATCCGACATCGGATCTGGGTGTACGAAGACTCATTCGATGCCGAATTCTCCGAGTAATTTTCCTGGAAAGTTTCGTAGGAAAATCTTAACCCCCCGAAAGTTTCGACCCTCCAACCCCCCCCCCCCCCCTTTTAACGTTGTCCGATCGGGCTGAAATTCACAAGTTAAGGTCCCCTACGGCCCAGGAGCTTATCCGCGAAATTTCAGCTCGATCCGATAACTCCTTCCCTGTTTTCCAGAAACCACGCATTAGCTATCTAATTAACGGATTTCTCTCCATAAGAGCCCATGTTAATTTGAAATTTTTAAAATTTATTGAGAAGTTATATTTACACACATGCAAGTTATTAGCTCAGTTGGTAGAGCGTGAGACTTTTAATCCTCGGGTCAAGGGTTCAAGTCCCTTACGGGCGGTTTTTTTTCACAACATCAAAAAAATTTTGATAACACCTGGACAGCTTATCATTTGAGAGATAACAGAATATTAGCTTCTTATGAGCAAAAGAAACATTTCGGTCATTCTATCTATTTTTTTTCTATTTTATACAATGATTTAAAAGCGGGGGGGGGGGGGTTCCTCTCCTAATTCCTGTACGAGGAGTACAGGAATTATTAAATTACATCCACCATGGATTGTAGAAAAACGTACAGAAATAATATGAAAAAAACTTCGTTTTCTTAAAGAGTTAAAGAGGCTGCGTCCCAAAGTCGAACCTTAAAACGTACAGGAATTAGAAGAGGCAGTTGGGGGGCTGCCGCCCCCCAAACCCCCAGCTTTTAACGACTCTTTTGTACAGGTTTTTTGTTTTTTTGCTAACCCCCCGCTCTTGGCTTCGGAAAGGCCCTCTTTTAATTAACAAAAAATTGAAATGAATGAATAATGGAATAACTTCGAAAAATGTTAAACACAAGAGGACAGGAGAACCATTGCGCCGAAACTAGTAATTAGTAACAATGAAGTCCCCCCACAAATAAAAACCTGTACAAAAGAGTCTTTAAAAGCTGGGGGTTTGCCTGTACAAAAGACATAATACATGTTTATATATAAAATAATATAGAATATATGGATTATGTCTTATTTGAATGACTCTGGTGCCTGTCTGAATCCCAGGAGTTAATTCTTTACCATATGTTCTTCTTAATGTAGAATACTTCAGAGAATGAATCTATTATTCATTAATCATTAGTTAGAATGAATAAATTCATTAGCTAGAATGAATTTATTATAAAGTGGTCGCGAAGGGATTAAAATAGAATTTAGTGCTATGTCAGGTTTTGTAATAAAAAGCGCGATAATAGTGAAGGAGAGGGGTTCTTTTGAAGGAAACATGAGAAAGAAATGACGCCATTCGATTCCCTGTTACTCTTTTTCCAAAACATCATATTTGTTCTTTTATAAAAGGAAATCTTCTCTTCCCCCCTCCCACCTCGTAATAGTCCCCGTGGCTCTTTGGTTGATACAAAACTGCATAAAACACTATCAATTAAATTCATAGTATATTGTATGCAACAGGTTTCTAAAAATCAAACTTGTATCTTTTTTCAAACAGTTCGTGGTTACGAACTGTAGTAAGGAGCAACGCGCCTCAATAGTAACCGAAACTGTAAAAAACGGTATTTTGATACCAATAGTTACGTCAAAAGAATCGCATTTAAATTTCATCAAGAAATCATCAGGTTTTTTACTGTTTTAAAAAGTTGAGAGAAAGAATCAAACTTTAGCGTAGAGAGCGGGCGTTGGGGACGGAACAGCTTCATTCATATACGGGGTAGTTTCTGTTCGTTTTAAGTTTTAATGTTGC
Organism: Artemia franciscana; assembly: GCF_032884065.1. Lineage (NCBI taxonomy): Eukaryota > Metazoa > Arthropoda > Branchiopoda > Anostraca > Artemiidae > Artemia > Artemia franciscana. The sequence goes on along the minus strand of NW_027062750.1, from coordinate 55,857 downwards.
TCCTTACTTTCAGTTACTTTCTATCAGAAATTTAATTTCTGATAGAAATCAGACTACTCCTCCGCTGAAAAATCCTTCCTCGCCAAGAATATATTCTGTAAACAATTCAATCGTGATGAAAATTTACCCTGGAAAATTACCTTTAACATCTCCATGCGTAAAATTAAGTAAGTAATGAGAAAGCAAGACATGAGAAGCATTTCCTATAGGAATTCCTCCAAATTCTCCTGGTATAAAATTTTCCCTGAAAAATTTCCCCTTGGAAACTTCCTTCCCCATGAAAAATTATCCTTGTTTGGGGGGGGGGGGGTTAAGTTTAATATTGGAGCATAATTCCCAATAACCAATACTATACATAAACAATAGGCGCTTTTGTAACTTAAAGACTTTTCCCCAGGGGCTATGGGGAAGGGGGTTGTTAATATCTCCAAAAGTATTTTTATTTGCCCTTTCAGCCATCTAATTTAGCTTACCTGCTCATAGGAGAGGGAGAGAGTCAGTTCAAGGTAGATTCAATGAAACCTGTACATAAAGCTTGACCTACAAAACGGACAAAACAGAGTGATTTAAACTACATGTTAACATATACAGCGATCATCATCAATAGACTTATTCTACTGATTATCGATAACTGACTCATCAATAGTAATTCTACTGATGAAGATCGCTGTATATGCGATAGATGTATCTGGACTTTTTTTTTACTCTAAATAAATGGATTTATCCCCAATTGAAAATTGGGGATAAAGTTTTAAAAAACTTTATCCTTAGTTTAAAAAAACTAGTTTAAGTTTAAAACTAGTCTTAGTTTAAAACTAGTTTAAAAAAACTTTTTTTTATAGTTTTAAAGTTTTAAAAAACTTTATATGAAAAGTTTTAAAAAACTTTTCATATAATCTCAGTTAAAATTACCACCATTTAAACAGAAAAAAAGAAATATAAATAATTAGCCAACATTTTTGTTTGTGACGCGTTTTTGACCATACTTCTGTTGTGACCCATATACAAATACCAGAAAATAATATCTCCATTTATTTTACCTTTATCATCATTTTCAGGGAAGTTTTCCAAATACATTTAGATTCAAAAAGCTGGTTTTATCTCCATCTCTATTTTCATCTCCAATCGATTAACGTCCTTCTTCTTTTCTAGGTTGAAAATAGGTTGAGCTGAGCAGTAAATTTCGAAACTAAATCTGTAAGGTCTGTATATTTGTTGCCGTCCTTTTGTGTGATAGCATTTATTTTCACAGAAAAAGGCGTTGCAGCAGACGTGGCCCCTTATAATTCTAAAGTTTAAATAAAAACCAAGGGTTCTCAACCTTAAGTAAAGTTAATTTTCTGTAAAACTTTTGTTTATTCTTTTTTATCTCCTCTTTTCATGTTTTAAAAGAAGTGAAACCCTTAACATTTTCAAATCAATTATATTATTTGCTCATCCCTTACTAAACGAATTTACTGCTCATCTAAGCTCTTCTACTCCTTGTGTGGCTTCTCCTCCTCAGCCAAGGAGCCGCTTCCTGAGTCAAGAAACACCAAAAAAAAGAATCACCGTCATTTTATTTTCTTCATCTGATTAAAAATTTAATTAAAAAAATATAAGCTTGTTTAAGTGAAACTTTCCTTTTTTTTATGCTCACAGATTATCGTGTACTTGCTACTTGCCGATCCTAAAGAAAGGAATTATTTTAGGAACCCTGAAAAAATGATTGAGTCAATTGGAAAGATGATCTTGCTCAAGATCATAGTCCTGGAATGTTTTTTTTTTTTACAAAAAGAAGAAAAAGAATAGCGCATCTGTGTTTTAAATTAATAGAATGGTAATTGAATAAATCAACTGGTGAAGTGATTCTTTCAGTTTTAAGTTTGATTAAGAGGAGCATTTCTTAATGTATTTTCTTAATTTTTATCTAGCTTTATACCCACTTAGAGCCAAATAAATGAATAAGCGAAGCTAATTAGTTAAATTTTTCAAAGCTTTTCTTCTGAAAAAGTTCAAACGTTACAAATTTATTGATCCCCAAAGATGACAACTAAAGGTTATTAAAATGTCAGGCAAGGTGGAGGGGTACGGTTTCTGTGCGCTGTACTCGTAGTTCACAAAATGTTTTTTGTTTTTTTTTCACAACGGGGAAACCCTTTCTTTTTCCCTTGGAAAACTGAAAATCACCAACGCCATCTAAACTTTGGTGATTGACCGCTTGTCTTATTTTGGATACAAAATATATGACATCCTTCCATTCCAAACGGGTACGACTTGTTTTTCGTTTGGCGATAAACGGTTGGCCGACAAGGACTTAAATCTTTCTGACTTGAAATAATTTTGAAAAACAATGCCAATTAAATATTACTTATAGAGAAATTTCAGCTTTGATCCTGTGACACTACTAATTAGTTCAGTCAATTATCCAGCTGACTTTGATGTTTCAAGAAAACATAATAGTACCTTCCTGAAGCTCTACCAGAAACCTGTTAATAGCTGGATAAAGAATAATGTTTTCTCCAACTATATGGTTGACCCAATAAGCTGAGCCCTCATCATCAGTAACCAGTGTGTACAGGATTCATCCTTAATGCTTGCAAGAGTGATTTAAGGCAATCAAGTTAGTATGTATTATTGCAAATAGCTTTACAATTTGTTTGCACGATATTTTAACATTATGCGGACAGTCTATAGTGGAAAAAAAATTAAAGAATTTATATTCAAATTTTTGTTTTTAAAGTAATCATCATAAGACAAAAAAGAATTGAAAAAAATTCTTTTTTTTTCAATCTCAAGTTTTTTCAAGGAGGTGCTAACATTAAGATTTCTTTTCCTGAATTGAAAGATTAAAGTAGTTTTGCAATTCTAATTTCATTACAGAGGTACTTCCAATTGCAGTTGTAGGATATTTCAATAATTCACAAGCTGGAACTTGGCATTATATGGAAAGTTTTTAAGATAAATAATCAAATATATAAAACAAAATGTAATATAATCAAACAAAACTATTCCTTAAATCGCTCAAATTGCTGAGGAAAGGGAGAAAAGTAACCATAAATACAAATAACCAATATTTTTTTTTGGGCTGGGGTGGGGGTCTAAGATGTTGTAAGAGAGTTTTGCCAAGGGAAGCACTGGCTGGATAAAGACAATCGGGAAACTATACGAGAAACAGTACAGAATGAAAAGTACGAAATGGATAGGCTACTGTCACCTATATTTTGAGATTGCAAAAACACATATCATTACGCAGATAGCATCAATGGCTGTTCTAGGCCTGGGTAGGGAGGAGTTTTTCTGATATCTGAAATTCAATTCTTTTGATTTTATAGTTTAACAGTCCTATTAAGGTACTCAATTGACTAAAATTGCAGTAATTGAAATTTTTGAAGCTCCCCCCCCCCAATTTAAGAGGCCTATGTATAACAAGAAAACATATAAATATGGAAACGAACGTTGGAAAATTAATCTAAATTAATTAAAAAACAACAAAACTTTCCATTTAAAATGCAGATAAAAGAAATACAGCTACATCTCAAAATAAACCACATGCCATGATTTCCTGCACTGCTGCCTTTAAAACTGATATTTAAATGTAATAAATACAAATTGTAGTCGCAAAAGCCTTCCCTAGATAGCATGGTATGAAGGGGTGGGGGGGTCAAACAATTTTTTGTATACTCTTCTTGGGAGGGAATGCAGGCCAAATAAATCTACTGCAGTGAGATTTTTGGCCTCCCCCACCCCTCACAGAGCATCTTACATTCCTTATATGACTCACCCACCTTTTATACATTCTCGTATTTAAGTTTCAATGCAGTCCATCTCCAAATAATCCTGCATATAAGCCTGAGAAAGCGGATAAGATGTTACTAGTGAATCAATAGGAGGATTCACATAGTAATATTCATATACTATGTAATATAGTAATATTCATAGTAATAGGATTACTTTCATGGGAGGGGGGTTGGTTTCCCTATAATTACTTTCAATTATTAAAAAGGGCCCTAGCCCTATGTAATAATTCCACACTGTTTATCTTGGGCAGTATGATATCCCCTTGGGTAGTGTGGTTAACAGCTGAGCGGTGAAGCATGTTTGGAGACTATGGGTTCGCGTCTGTAGTAGAGAATCAGAATCTAAATCCTGGGGCTGAATATTAGATAACAAAAGGATTAAGTATTTCTCTATAGGTACTTATTCTACTTACAAACTTACACCCTCAATATAGCACTCCGGTATGTAAGTTTTCTATCCAAGGACAGTACAATTAAAACAGTCAATGCGATAGCCTCCAAACTAAGCGAAGCTCTGACTTGCATGCCAAGAAATTTTACGTGTTTTTTTCTAAGACTGTTGTGCCCATCTCAAGCTTTGTTCGTTGGGAGTCCGAAAGTAGCTGGTTGTCAGGTTGGCTTAGTTTAGTTCCTCAGAAGAAAATTACTTGCTACCTATTCTCTAAGACTTGATAAGGAGACAAAAGAACGATTTGAAACCTAGCGTTATCAGTTCAATACTAATAATAATGCATTTGTATCGACTTAGATCATTAGAATGTTATAATTTCTTTGGACCTATCTGTGAATGGTTTTATTTTTTGTGGAAGCGGTTCAGAAGCTGAAGATTACCGTATCTTAGAGTTAAAAAAAAAACTTGATTGCCCCCTACCTGTCCATGCTTCCAGAATTATTCCCCAAAATTTAGGACTAATGGCTCAAACAGTTTAAGAAATGAGTCACAAATGAAGTAACGAGTAGTAGCTGAAGTAGTGAGTCAAAACTTCAAGGAAAAACCACTCCAGAAACAATATTTAGGGGAGAGCCAGTGGTGGTTCTAGGCCTGGGTTAGAGACGGAAGCTGTCCTCCCCCATATATTTTTTCTGACATTAGGTTCTGTTGATTTTATATTTTTACAGGTGTAACTCCCTCCCCCAGATTATGAGGCCTAAAACTGTGTCTGGGATGTGCCTAGGGGAACGCCATCTTTGATGTTGAAGAGTCATGAAAATATCTATAAAATGGAAGTACACTTAAGATTTAACAATAAATTTACTTTTAATCTTCCTTTCTCGAAATATTGATAAATTGTGGTTTTTTAAGAATTTCTTGTATATGTTAAGCTGTGTTCCTATACTTAAATAAATAATTAGAACCCAAGACAACTTTTCTGAGAAATGTTTATTTAGGCATAGGCTTAGACCAATAATTCAAGTTAGTAATAAATCTTCTTTGTCCTTTTATTTATTTATTGTTTTGTTTTTTATTTACGTTTTTATTACTTTTGAAACTCAAATTATGTGTGTTGACAAGTTCCACCAATCATTACCCCCCTCCTTCTACTGCCCAAAAATCATGCCTTAAGTATTTAAACCTCTTCCTCCTCCAAAACTAGATTTTTGACGATATGCAAGGGCCTCAAAAGGGATTCAGGCATCACACCTCTCTCAAGTTCTGAATGGCAGTGGGCAATAGAGATCATGCCGCAATGGAGTGGTAGCGTATGTTATCTATGATGCTTTTAATTTCTCAACTGTGTGGCAATGGATGTCTAATTTAAGGGGCGTACCTAATGTTTGGATATGATGACAATAATTTCCCACAGCCAGGTATGTGCGAGCAGTATATTGGTAAATATTTAGATTTCAGAGAGACCACTCTCATCCTATTAAGATTTCTAATAACAGCAATAAAAGGTTGGTGCCGTTTTTTTTTTTTTTTGTTTCATACTTTTCTTACCTTTTCTTTATTTACGATTTTTTCTCTTTCATTTCCTTTCTTGTATTATCTTGTTTTCCTTTTATTTTTATTACAAAGTGAACGGCTTTGGCTGAGACAGATTGAAAACTCTGTAAGTAAACTTTCGCAATTTTTGGCAGAAGCGGGCACCAACTTAAAAAAGGAAGAAAAAAATGTATGAGAGGAATCGCCAAAATCCAGCTAAAAACGCATGGCACCAGGAAGTATAAGATGGTTTAGCTTTCCTTTGAAAAGAAAGTCGGCTTTAGGAACCAACACATTTTTATTTTTTAAGTTTTTACAGATGAAAGCGTTGTCAAACTCTTTGAGTTTGCTTTTCTGATTTTCCAAGTGTATAACTACCTTTAATCCCGAGTAATAAATAAGTGAAACCCGAAACGAACAGAAATTACAATAGATAGCCGAGTGAAACCCAAAACAATTCAAAATTAAAGGAGTAGGGCTGACATCCACCATGTCTTCTCAAAACTAGAATTTAATTTGCGCTTTACTAAAAATAAAACAAAGAACCGTGTATTGTCATTTGATATTCATATTCTGATATTTATTCCTTATAGACCTAAGACTTCTTCATTAATTAAGGTGAAAAGGTTTAAAATGTATTTTGTTTTAAGTAAAGGGTCAATTAAGTTCTGTTCTTGAGAAGAAGTGAGGGGTGTCAGCCCTACTCATGTTCATTTTTAGTTTAAGTTAATATTGTTATTTTCAGTTAATTTTTTTTAAGCTTATTTCTGATCGTTCTTAATCAGTAGTAGGAAATCCAGCTCTCTCTCCATGAAACATTTCTGTACTTGTAAATTATACGACATTCACTCAAATTAAAGCTGTGTAAAACTCGGGAACAAATTGATTTCTTCGTTACTTAAAAAAAACATATATATTAGCAGGAGATGGGGGGGCTAAATCGTTCCCCCTATCCCTTAATTGCAAATGTAAACTTATGTGTTCATAATTTTATTATTATAATTTATCATTTTATTTAATAAAAAAATATTTAAAATTATATAATCCCAATTATATATTTTCCATTTATTCTGTCACTTGTCTTTGTCTTTTCGTACGCTATGCTGAAAGAAACTAATGAAGAAACCGGTTTGTTCTCGTGTTTTACAAAGCGTAAACTTGATTGAGTGACGGATAATTCACAAATAACAAAATCTTTTCCTCGTAAGAAAAAAAAAACTAAACTGAAATAAAATTCTCAAATTTGGAAAACTGTTTTCCATGGGGGGGGTGTATTTTCTGAGGGGAGGTATTATTTTACTTGGATATACTTTCATTGGGGGTATTTCCCAGGGGGGGAAGTAAATTCCAGCCGCCAGGGAATAGGCAACCCTTGCTTATAATACCTCATGTTTTCCGTATAATTTTTAAGTTTTTAAAATTCCCCCCTTTCAAATATTTGCCAACTCTTTGACAGAGCTCAGCCTGTGCGCTTTGTCATAACTATGAAGTTGTTTATGCACGTAAAAGTCACTCTAAAGTATGATTAAGAACCACGTGAAAAATTAAATCGGCATAAAAGACCGAACCAAGACTCGCAAATAAAACGCAGTTAACTTGATAAGTGAAACAAACGCGGCTTTGGTGTACTGTTACAATTTAATCACTCAGCAGCAATTAATTTTGAAGAAAAAATGGCGTGTTCGGGGCAGAAATTATCCTTTTAAATCACAAATAGTAAGTTGAATGTTTGTACTCTCTTGTATTTTAGAGTCTAGTATTTCTCGCCAGAGAAAGATGTGTTCAAGCTCACTTTTATAATATAATAAGTTACAAAATGTCCAGAGCCCGGCTGAGAAGACAAATTTATTGTCTTCTCAGACAAAGAAAATAGAAAATCATCCTGAAATGAAACCGGTTCAGAAGGGAAAATCCTTAGGTGGCTAATTTAATTGGTTCTAAATAGACAACAGTGATGTCGGTTTAGCCAAACGCTGTTTAGAAATTGATGTTAAAACTTAGTTCTCCTGCTTGAAATGAAGGTAAAATTCTAGTTTATTGACTTTAGGTTATCTTGGAAATCGGTTAGGTTAGGGAAATGAAACTTTCAGGAATGGGTCTAAAGTACATGTTCCTGACCTTTGATGACCTTTAAAAATATGTGTGTCATAAAGTGAAACCTTTAAAATAGATCTTCTGCTTGAATGAAGGGTAACTTTATAGCAAACAATATAACTGGCTTTCATATAAAGTGAATATACCACCTGTTGCCTTTTATATGCTCTTCATGAATATTATAATTGCTTCTATTGGAAATCCAGATTTAAGCACATTTTAACCTAAACTAACATTGTTATAAATAATTTTAGCACTGAGAAAATCTAGCATTATTTTTTTTATGGAAAAGATTGTGCTGATAAAAAGTAGTAATAATCTACAGAAAATGAGCAATAAGTCCTGCTCTAATTGAAAATTAGTCATTTTCAAGAGCTCAAAAAGTGCTTAAATCTGAATTTCTTGTAGAAGCAATTATTACTTTTTTAAAGAGCATAATAAAAGGCATTGAGTGGTCTATTCACTTTATATGGAAGTCAGCTATACTGTTGGCTATAAATTTACTGAATGAAGCACAACAAAATTGTTTTCAGCCTCACAACTTTGCTCAGTCCCAATTTTTAAGGTTTTAAAGATGTGCAAATATATTTCCTAAATTTTGAAGGAAAAAACTTTGATTTGACTCAGAATTCAACTCAAATAACAGGAATTGCATTTTTGAGAACTACAGGCAGAGAAAAACCTACTGGTAACTGAAAGTTAAGATAAAATGTTATTTTGTCAAAATTTCAATTGGTATAGAATAGAAAGAAGGAGCAGAGGTGGGTACTTCAAAATACCTTCCTGGGATATACTTTAGACTGTAGACCCATCCTTGAAAATTTAATTTTCGTAACCAAACCCCATTCCAAGATAGCCTAAATTCAATAAGCTAGAATTTTTTCAAAATGAACATTAGGGTAGGACAACCAATACAGGGTCACTTGTATCATTTTGCCTATTCTGGGACATAATCTTTGATTATTTGTTAACATGGTTTTAGTGTTATTTTTATCTTCACTTAATTTATTTTAACTTATTCTAGCTTAACAAATTTACAAATTGACTTATATTTGATAGAGATTTTTTTTTTCAAGACATTTGGTGATTTATATAGTAAAATTATAATAATTGTAAAAATTAGTCTTTTGCTTGTTAATTCCTCTTCTTACAGATGCAATAATATTTATATCCCTTATTAATTACTATTGAAATAAATATAAAATACAGGTGGCATCAAGTGAAAATTTTTCTTGAAAAGAGGCAGTTGGTCAAGTAAGTTTGGGAGTCATAGATCTAGACCTAAGTAAATAGCAACAAAGATCACACTGCTTTACCATCACAAACAGCTAAAACAAGAAGAACAATAGGGAATTTCTCAAGACTGATGGAAACAAGAAGAATGAATATTTTAGCCCTATGTCCAAAGGATGTATCATGTCTCAGGAATGCTTAAATATATAAGAAGAAAAAACTTACAGGATAATGTTTTTGTCTAAACTAAAAAAGTAAAATCTATTGTTGGTCAACTGCTCCCCCATAAGCAAGATGCAAACAGCAACTAAGACCACACTGCCTTTCCATCACAAACACCTGAAACAAGAAAAACAATTGGGAATTTCTCAAGACAATGGGAAACAAATTAGAATGAATATTTCAGCCCCATGTCCAAGGGCCATCCTCAGCAATACAGAAATATATAAGAAGAAAAAACTTAAATAGGATTAGCATGTGAATATCCTTATTGTTCTTCTTGTTATAGGTCTTTGTGATAGAATGGTAGTGTGGTCTTCATTGTAATATACGTCTTGCTTATGTAGAGCAGTTGACCAATGATCTATTAATCCTATTGTGTTTTTTCTTGATCCTATTGTGTTTTTTATAGGATTCTAATCCTATTGTGTTTTTTATAGGATTCTAATCCTATTGTGTTTTTTCTTGATACAGTCCTATATTTTTGTATTGCTGAGGATAACCCTTGGACATAGGGCCAAAATATTTGTTCTAATTTGTTCTCTGCTATCTTGAGAAATTCTATATTGTTCTTCATGTTTTAGGTATTTGCCTAGAACTAAGCATAAGATGTTGTAAAGAAAGATTTAAGGGAAATTAGAACTTTCTGGGAGGGTGTAAAGTAGAAGGATTTGAATAGATACAGATGGAGGAGGATTGTGTATTATTGGTTGCCTCAGGGGGCTTGGTCCTGCAGAGGGTTATTAGTAGTAGTATTGAATTTTACTACAATTGCTACTTAAACTTTTGTGCCTTGTTGGCTCCACCTCTGGTTCTGTGTACCTCATTGTCTGGAGTTTGATTATTCATGGCATTTGGGCTTTCAATGGCTGAACAGTTATTGGCTGAGATCATGTCTAAAATAGGACAAAAAAAATATTCCTGTGATTAAGAATTAAGTGATTCGTGATAGTTTCTGGCTTAGGAAATTATTCAACTCTTTTTCTACTCACACAGTGAAAATACTGTTCAAAATCTATATTGTTTTTAATTTCAAAAACGGAAACCTAAATCATTTCCATAATTGACCAATCATAAAAATGCTTTTGGAAGTTTAAAGAAGCTCAATTGAATAAACTAATGACAGGACTACCCAGTTGCACTGCACTGGATAATTTAGTTATTACTAAAAATTTGACTTTATTATGGCTTGACCATAATCATAAAGAAACAAGGGCTAAGAGCTCAAATGGCACTTGCGACAGGTTGGAAGAGCCAAGAGCTCATATGATATGAACTCTGGCAAAATTCTAAGAATCTATAGATTTTTTAAAAGGAAAATCAGAAGTTTAATGAGGTTCAGGATTTAAAATAAGTGTTCTGAGTCACAAGGTCCTTCTAAATATCAAAAAGCATTAAGATTTGATCAAACACTTGTAACACTTGTAAAGTTAAAAATACCTCAATTTTCCTAATTTTCCTCTCCCCAGATGGTTGAATTGGGGAAAACGACTTTATCAAGTCAATTTGTGCAGCTTCCTGACACGCTGATCAATTTTCATCATCCTAGCACATCCAAAAGCACCAAACTCACCAAAGCACTAAACTCCACCCCCTAACTCCCCCAAAGAGAGCAGAACTGCAAACATTTACTCTGCAAATCCTACAACCTTTACAGCAGAACTAGAAACAATAACTATGCAATCTTCATATATATATTGAATTATATATATATACTAGCTGTTGGGGTGGCGCTTCGCGCCACCCCAACACCTAGTTGGTGGGGGCGCTTCGCGCCCCCCCCAAGCCCCCCCGCGCGCGTAAGTCGTTACGCGCCATAATAGTTACGCGCCATTGTAGTTGTGTCCCTATGTCCCACCTGTGAATATAGATAGATATATATATATGGTTTTAACTACGTAAAACTTGCGAATATACAACATTCTTTGCTGTCCCATTGTCTTTGCATATAAATAGATTGTCAGGTTTACCGACTCTTGAACATGCAACATATAATGGTCCATGGGAAAACAATCTGTATTCAGATCTATACCTCATGATTCTAATGATTGCCCTTGAGCTTTGTTGATGGTGATTGCTAATCGACCATTCCCTGTCCCGGTGTCCCGGTCGTCATTTACATCCCCCTGTTTCCCCCGGTGTCCCCGTTGTAGTTGTGTCCCTGTGTCCCGGTCGTCATTTATATTCCCTGTGTCCCGGTCGTCATTTGTATCCCGGTGTCCCGGTCTGTATATACATTCGTTTTTTAGTTTTGTTTTTCTCCTTTATTTTTTTCCTTTTTTTTTCTTTTTTAGCTTATTTAGATTTTTAGATTTTTTAGTTTTTTTATTAGTTTTTAGTTTTTTTTTCTTTTTAGTTTTTTTGTCCTGGTCGTCATTTATATCCCCCTGTTTCCCCCGGTGTCCCCGTTGTAGTTGTGTCCCTGTGTCCCGGTCGTCATTTATATTCCCTGTGTCCCGGTCGTCATTTGTATCCCGGTGTACCGGTCTGTATATACATTCGTTTTTTAGTTTTGTTTTTCTCCTTTATTTTTTTCCTTTTTTTTTCTTTTTTAGTTTATTTAGATTTTGAGATTTTTTAGTTTTTTATTAGTTTTTAGTTTTTTTTTCTTTTTAGTTTTTTTGTAGTTTTTACCTTCTTTTTAGTTTTGTTAATTTTTTTTTTACTTATGTCCTGGTCGTCATTTATACTCCCTGTGTCCCGGTGCTTTGTTGATTGCTAATCGAACATTCCTTTTGTCCTGGTCGCTTTCTCTTTGAGTGTCGTCATTTATTTTTTTCTTTTTTAGTTCTTTTAGTTTTTACCTTTTTTAGTTTTTTTTAGTTTTTTAGATGAAAATTTTTTTTAGTTTTTTCCTTTTTTTCTTTTTAGTTTTTTATTGGTTTTTACCTTTATGTTAGCTTATTTTTTTTTTGTAGTTTTTGCCTTTTTTTAGTTTTTTCAGTTTTGACGTCACCTGATCCAGTTTTTTTCAGGTGACGTCACCTGATCCACGATCCACAGATCCGCAGACAACTTATTTTTATATATATAGATAGTTTTTTTTTTTTACTTATGTCTCGTCATTTATACTCCCTGTGTCCCGGTGCTTTGTTGATTGCTAATCGAACATTCCTTTTGTCCTGGTCGCTTTCTCTTTGAGTGTCGTCATTTATTAGTTTTTTCCTTTTTTTCTTTTTAGTTTTTTATTGGTTTTTACCTTTATTTTAGCTTATTTTTCAGTTTTTTCCTTTTTTTTAGTTTTTTTTTATTTTTTATTTTTTTTAGTTTTTTACCTTTTTTTAGTTTTTTTAGTTTTTTTAGTTTTTTAGCTTTTTTACTTTTTTTATTAGTTGTTAGTTTTTTTTTTGTAGTTTTTGCCTTTTTTTAGTTTTTTCAGTTTTTTTTTTAGTTTTTTTTTGTAGTTTTTGCCTTTTTTTAGTTTTTTTAGTTTTTTTAGCTTTTTTATTTTTTTTATTAGTTTTTAGTTTTTTTTTGTAGTTTTTGCCTTTTTTTAGTTTTTTCAGTTTTGACGTCACCTGATCCAGTTTTTTCAGGTGACGTCACCTGATCCATCCACACATCCACAGACAGACAACTTATTTTTATATATATAGATAGATAGATAGATAGATATATATATATATATATATATATATATATATATATATATATATATATCTATATATATAAAAATAAGTTGTGGATGGATGTGTGGATGGATGTGTCAGGTGACGTCACCTGAAAAAACTGGATCAGGTGACGTCAAAACTGAAAAAACTAAAAAAGGCAAAAACTACAAAAAAAACTAAAAACTAATAAAAAAAATAAAAAAGCTAAAAAACTAAAAAAACTAAAAAAAGGCAAAAACTACAAAAAAAAACTAAAAAAAAACTGAAAAAACTAAAAAAAGGCAAAAACTACAAAAAAAAAACTAAAAACTAATAAAAAAAGTAAAAAAGCTAAAAAACTAAAAAAACTAAAAAAACTAAAAAAAGGTAAAAAACTAAAAAAAATAAAAAATAAAAAAAAAACTAAAAAAAAGGAAAAAAACTGAAAAATAAGCTAAAATAAAGGTAAAAAACCAATAAAAAACTAAAAAAAAAAAAGGAAAAAAACTAATAAATGACGACACTCAAAGAGAAAAAAAAGGCAAAAAACTAATAAATGACGACACTCAAAGAGAAAAAAAGGCAAAAAACTACAAAAAAAAACTAAAAACTAATAAAAAAAATAAAAAAGCTAAAAAACTAAAAAAAACTAAAAAAAGGCAAAAACTACAAAAAAAACTAAAAACTAATAAAAAAGCTAAAAAACTAAAAAAACTAAAAAAAAGGCAAAAACTACAAAAAAACTAAAAACTAATAAAAAAAATAAAAAAGCTAAAAAACTAAAAAAACTAAAAAAACTAAAAAAAGGTAAAAAACTAAAAAAACTAAAAACTAAAAAAAAACTAAAAAAGGTAAAAACTAAAAGAACTAAAAAAGAAAAAAATAAATGACGACACTCAAAGAGAAAGCGACCAGGACAAAAGGAATGTTCGATTAGCAATCAACAAAGCACCGGGACACAGGGAGTATAAAAAAAAGAAAAAAAAAGGAAAAAAATAAAGGAGAAAAACAAAACTAAAAAACGAATGTATATACAGACCGGTACACCGGGATACAAATGACGACCGGGACACAGGGAATATAAATGACGACCGGGACACAGGGACACAACTACAACGGGGACACCGGGGGAAACAGGGGGATATAAATGACGACCGGGACAAAAAAACTAAAAAGAAAAAAAAACTAAAAACTAATAAAAAAACTAAAAAATCTAAAAATCTAAATAAGCTAAAAAAGAAAAAAAAAGGAAAAAAATAAAGGAGAAAAACAAAACTAAAAACGAATGTATATACAGACCGGGACACCGGGATACAAATGACGACCGGGACCCGGGACACAGGGAATATAAATGACGACCGGGACACAGGGACACAACTACAACGGGGACACCGGGGGAAACAGGGGGATGTAAATGACGACCGGGACACCGGGACAGGGAATGGTCGATTAGCAATCACCATCAACAAAGCTCAAGGGCAATCATTAGAATCATGAGGTATAGATCTGAATACAGATTGTTTTCCCATGGACCATTATATGTTGCATGTTCAAGAGTCGGTAAACCTGACAATCTATTTATATGCAAAGACAATGGGACAGCAAAGAATGTTGTATATTCGCAAGTTTTACGTAGTTAAAACCATATATATATATCTATCTATATTCACAGGTGGGACATAGGGACACAACTACAATGGCGCGTAACTATTATGGCGCGTAACGACTTACGCGCGCGGGGGGGCTTGGGGGGGGGCGCGAAGCGCCCCCACCAACTAGGTGTTGGGGTGGCGATGTGTCAGGTGACGTCACCTGAAAAAACTGGATTAGGTGACGTCAAAACTGAAAAAACTAAAAAAAGGCAAAAACTACAAAAAAAACTAAAAACTAATAAAAAAATAAAAAAGCTAAAAAACTAAAAAAACTATAAAGGTAAAAACCAATAAAAAACTAAAAAAAAACTGAAAAAACTAAAAAAAGGCAAAAACTACAAAAAAAAAAACTAAAAAACTAATAAAAAAAGTAAAAAAGCTAAAAAACTAAAAAAACTAAAAAAACTAAAAAAAGGTAAAAAACTAAAAAAATAAAAAATAAAAAAAAAACTAAAAAAAAGGAAAAAAACTGAAAAATAAGCTAAAATAAAGGTAAAAACCAATAAAAAACTAAAAAAAAAAAGGAAAAAAACTAATAAATGACGACACTCAAAGAGAAAGCGACCAGGACAAAAAACTAAAAAAAAAGGCAAAAACTACAAAAAAACTAAAAACTAATAAAAAAAAATAAAAAAGCTAAAAAACTAAAAAAACTAAAAAAAGGTAAAAAACTAAAAAAACTAAAAACTAAAAAAAAACTAAAAAAGGTAAAAACTAAAAGAACTAAAAAAGAAAAAAATAAATGACGACACTCAAAGAGAAAGCGACCAGGACAAAAGGAATGTTCGATTAGCAATCAACAAAGCACCGGGACACAGGGAGTATAAATGACGACCAGGACACAAGTAAAAAAAAAAATTAACAAAACTAAAAAGAAGGTAAAAACTACAAAAAAACTAAAAAGAAAAAAAAACTAAAAACTAATAAAAAAACTAAAAAATCTAAAAATCTAAATAAACTAAAAAAGAAAAAAAAAGGAAAAAAATAAAGGAGGAAAAACAAAACTAAAAAACGAATGTATATACAGACCGGTACACCGGGATACAAATGACGACCGGGACACAGGGAATATAAATAACGACCGGGACACAGGGACACAACTACAACGGGGACACCGGGGGAAACAGGGGGATATAAATGACGACCGGGACAAAAAAACTAAAAAGAAATAAAAACTAAAAACTAATAAAAAAAACTAAAAAATCTAAAAATCTAAATAAGCTAAAAAAGAAAAAAAAAGGAAAAAAATAAAGGAGAAAAACAAAACTAAAAAACGAATGTATATACAGACCGGGACACCGGGATACAAATGATGACCGGGACCCGGGACACAGGGAATATAAATGACGACCGGGACACAGGGACACAACTACAACGGGGACACCGGGGGAAACAGGGGGATAACCTGACAATCTATTTATATGCAAAGACAATGGGACAGCAAAGAATGTTGTATATTCGCAAGTTTTACGTAGTTAAAACCATATATATATATATATATCTATATTCACAGGTGGGACATAGGGACACAACTACAATGGCGCGTAACTATTATGGCGCGTAACGACTTACGCGCGCGGGGGGGCTTGGGGGGGGGCGCGAAGCGCCCCCACCAACTAGGTGTTGGGGTGGCGCGAAGCGCCACCCCAACAGCTAGTTATATATATATATATATATATATATATATATATATATAAATAAGTTGTATGTCCGATACGCCAGATTTTATCTTCTATATATATATAAAAGAAAACAAACTAGAATGTAAAAACTGGAAACTGCATAAATATTTCGAAATATTTTGACAATAGATTAAAGTAATTCAAAAAAAGAAAAATGGTAAAAAACTAAAAAAAAAACTAAAAACAAAAAATTAAAAAAAAATTAAAAAAAGAGAAAACCTAAAAAGAAAAAACGTAAAAAAATAAAAAAGATAAAAAACTGAAAAGAAAAAAATAAAAAAAGCTAAAAAACTAAAAAAAAGAAAAAACTAAAAAAATTTGGAATTGCACAAATATTTCAATATATTTTGACAATAGATTAAAGTAATTCGATAATTTTAAAAACAGATACCCCAAATTTTGAGGTTTAATATAAATTGTTGGAGCTTTAGCATGCTTGGCACGTAAAGATTTTTCCAAGTGTCAATGTTAGAATGAACATTGACAAATTGAAGAAAACAAATCAATAAAAAAAAGAAACTAAAAAAAAGAAAAAACTAAAAAAGAACCCCAACACCTAGTTGGTGGGGGCGCTTCGCGCCCCCCCCAAGCCCCCCCGCGCGCGTAAGTCGTTACGCGCCATAATAGTTACGCGCCATTGTAGTTGTGTCCCTATGTCCAACCTGTGAATATAGATATATATATATATATATATGGTTTTAACTACGTAAAACTTGCGAATATACAACATTCTTTGCTGTCCCATTGTCTTTGCATATAAATAGATTGTCAGGTTATCCCCCTGTTTCCCCCGGTGTCCCCGTTGTAGTTGTGTCCCTGTGTCCCGGTCGTCATTTATATTCCCTGTGTCCCGGGTCCCGGTCATCATTTGTATCCCGGTGTCCCGGTCTGTATATACATTCGTTTTTTAGTTTTGTTTTTCTCCTTTATTTTTTTCCTTTTTTTTTCTTTTTTAGCTTATTTAGATTTTTAGATTTTTTAGTTTTTTTTATTAGTTTTTAGTTTTTATTTCTTTTTAGTTTTTTTGTCCCGGTCGTCATTTATATCCCCCTGTTTCCCCCGGTGTCCCCGTTGTAGTTGTGTCCCTGTGTCCCGGTCGTTATTTATATTCCCTGTGTCCCGGTCGTCATTTGTATCCCGGTGTACCGGTCTGTATATACATTCGTTTTTTAGTTTTGTTTTTCTCCTTTATTTTTTTCCTTTTTTTTTCTTTTTTAGTTTATTTAGATTTTTAGATTTTTTAGTTTTTTTATTAGTTTTTAGTTTTTTTTTCTTTTTAGTTTTTTTGTAGTTTTTACCTTCTTTTTAGTTTTGTTAATTTTTTTTTTTACTTGTGTCCTGGTCGTCATTTATACTCCCTGTGTCCCGGTGCTTTGTTGATTGCTAATCGAACATTCCTTTTGTCCTGGTCGCTTTCTCTTTGAGTGTCGTCATTTATTTTTTTCTTTTTTAGTTCTTTTAGTTTTTACCTTTTTTAGTTTTTTTTTAGTTTTTAGTTTTTTTAGTTTTTTACCTTTTTTTAGTTTTTTAGTTTTTTAGCTTTTTTATTTTTTTTATTAGTTTTTAGTTTTTTTGTAGTTTTTGCCTTTTTTTTTA
>NW_027062750.1:0-37988 GCF_032884065.1 Artemia franciscana | reverse complement strand
TGCTCCCCCATAAGCAAGATGCAAACAGCAACTAAGACCACACTGCCTTTCCATCACAAACACCTGAAACAAGAAAAACAATTGGGAATTTCTCAAGACAATGGGAAACAAATTAGAATGAATATTTCAGCCCCATGTCCAAGGGCCATCCTCAGCAATACAGAAATATATAAGAAGAAAAAACTTAAATAGGATTAGCATGTGAATATCCTTATTGTTCTTCTTGTTATAGGTCTTTGTGATAGAATGGTAGTGTGGTCTTCATTGTAATATACGTCTTGCTTATGTAGAGCAGTTGACCAATGATCTATTAATCCTATTGTGTTTTTTCTTGATCCTATTGTGTTTTTTATAGGATTCTAATCCTATTGTGTTTTTTATAGGATTCTAATCCTATTGTGTTTTTTCTTGATACAGTCCTATATTTTTGTATTGCTGAGGATAACCCTTGGACATAGGGCCAAAATATTTGTTCTAATTTGTTCTCTGCTATCTTGAGAAATTCTATATTGTTCTTCATGTTTTAGGTATTTGCCTAGAACTAAGCATAAGATGTTGTAAAGAAAGATTTAAGGGAAATTAGAACTTTCTGGGAGGGTGTAAAGTAGAAGGATTTGAATAGATACAGATGGAGGAGGATTGTGTATTATTGGTTGCCTCAGGGGGCTTGGTCCTGCAGAGGGTTATTAGTAGTAGTATTGAATTTTACTACAATTGCTACTTAAACTTTTGTGCCTTGTTGGCTCCACCTCTGGTTCTGTGTACCTCATTGTCTGGAGTTTGATTATTCATGGCATTTGGGCTTTCAATGGCTGAACAGTTATTGGCTGAGATCATGTCTAAAATAGGACAAAAAAAATATTCCTGTGATTAAGAATTAAGTGATTCGTGATAGTTTCTGGCTTAGGAAATTATTCAACTCTTTTTCTACTCACACAGTGAAAATACTGTTCAAAATCTATATTGTTTTTAATTTCAAAAACGGAAACCTAAATCATTTCCATAATTGACCAATCATAAAAATGCTTTTGGAAGTTTAAAGAAGCTCAATTGAATAAACTAATGACAGGACTACCCAGTTGCACTGCACTGGATAATTTAGTTATTACTAAAAATTTGACTTTATTATGGCTTGACCATAATCATAAAGAAACAAGGGCTAAGAGCTCAAATGGCACTTGCGACAGGTTGGAAGAGCCAAGAGCTCATATGATATGAACTCTGGCAAAATTCTAAGAATCTATAGATTTTTTAAAGGAAAATCAGAAGTTTAATGAGGTTCAGGATTTAAAATAAGTGTTCTGAGTCACAAGGTCCTTCTAAATATCAAAAAGCATTAAGATTTGATCAAACACTTGTAACACTTGTAAAGTTAAAAAATACCTCAATTTTCCTAATTTTCCTCTCCCCAGATGGTTGAATTGGGGGGAAAACGACTTTATCAAGTCAATTTGTGCAGCTTCCTGACACGCTGATCAATTTTCATCATCCTAGCACATCCAAAAGCACCAAACTCACCAAAGCACTAAACCCCACCCCCTAACTCCCCCAAAGAGAGCAGAACTGCAAACATTTACTCTGCAAATCCTACAACCTTTACAGCAGAACTAGAAACAATAACTATGCAATCTTCATATATATATTGAATTATATATATATACTAGCTGTTGGGGTGGCGCTTCGCGCCACCCCCAACACCTAGTTGGTGGGGGCGCTTCGCGCCCCCCCCAAGCCCCCCCCGCGCGCGTAAGTCGTTACGCGCCATAATAGTTACGCGCCATTGTAGTTGTGTCCCTATGTCCCACCTGTGAATATAGATAGATATATATATATGGTTTTAACTACGTAAAACTTGCGAATATACAACATTCTTTGCTGTCCCATTGTCTTTGCATATAAATAGATTGTCAGGTTTACCGACTCTTGAACATGCAACATATAATGGTCCATGGGAAAACAATCTGTATTCAGATCTATACCTCATGATTCTAATGATTGCCCTTGAGCTTTGTTGATGGTGATTGCTAATCGACCATTCCCTGTCCCGGTGTCCCGGTCGTCATTTACATCCCCCTGTTTCCCCCGGTGTCCCCGTTGTAGTTGTGTCCCTGTGTCCCGGTCGTCATTTATATTCCCTGTGTCCCGGTCGTCATTTGTATCCCGGTGTCCCGGTCTGTATATACATTCGTTTTTTAGTTTTGTTTTTCTCCTTTATTTTTTTCCTTTTTTTTTCTTTTTTAGCTTATTTAGATTTTTAGATTTTTTAGTTTTTTTATTAGTTTTTAGTTTTTTTTTCTTTTTAGTTTTTTTGTCCTGGTCGTCATTTATATCCCCCTGTTTCCCCCGGTGTCCCCGTTGTAGTTGTGTCCCTGTGTCCGGTCGTCATTTATATTCCTGTGTCCCGGTCGTCATTTGTATCCCGGTGTACCGGTCTGTATATACATTCGTTTTTTAGTTTTGTTTTTCTCCTTTATTTTTTTCCTTTTTTTTTTCTTTTTTAGTTTATTTAGATTTTGAGATTTTTTAGTTTTTTATTAGTTTTTAGTTTTTTTTTCTTTTTAGTTTTTTTGTAGTTTTTACCTTCTTTTTAGTTTTGTTAATTTTTTTTTTACTTATGTCCTGGTCGTCATTTATACTCCCTGTGTCCCGGTGCTTTGTTGATTGCTAATCGAACATTCCTTTTGTCCTGGTCGCTTTCTCTTTGAGTGTCGTCATTTATTTTTTTCTTTTTTAGTTCTTTTAGTTTTTACCTTTTTTAGTTTTTTTTAGTTTTTTAGATGAAAATTTTTTTTAGTTTTTTCCTTTTTTTCTTTTTAGTTTTTTATTGGTTTTTACCTTTATGTTAGCTTATTTTTTTTTGTAGTTTTTGCCTTTTTTTAGTTTTTTCAGTTTTGACGTCACCTGATCCAGTTTTTTCAGGTGACGTCACCTGATCCACGATCCACAGATCCGCAGACAACTTATTTTTATATATATAGATAGTTTTTTTTTTTTACTTATGTCTCGTCATTTATACTCCCTGTGTCCCGGTGCTTTGTTGATTGCTAATCGAACATTCCTTTTGTCCTGGTCGCTTTCTCTTTGAGTGTCGTCATTTATTAGTTTTTTCCTTTTTTTCTTTTTAGTTTTTTATTGGTTTTTACCTTTATTTTAGCTTATTTTTCAGTTTTTTTCCTTTTTTTTAGTTTTTTTTTATTTTTTATTTTTTTTAGTTTTTTACCTTTTTTTAGTTTTTTTAGTTTTTTTAGTTTTTAGCTTTTTTTACTTTTTTTATTAGTTGTTAGTTTTTTTTTTGTAGTTTTTGCCTTTTTTTAGTTTTTTCAGTTTTTTTTTTAGTTTTTTTTTGTAGTTTTTGCCTTTTTTTTAGTTTTTTTTAGTTTTTTAGCTTTTTTATTTTTTTTATTAGTTTTTAGTTTTTTTTTGTAGTTTTTTGCCTTTTTTTAGTTTTTTCAGTTTTGACGTCACCTGATCCAGTTTTTTCAGGTGACGTCACCTGATCCATCCACACATCCACAGACAGACAACTTATTTTTATATATATAGATAGATAGATAGATAGATATATATATATATATATATATATATATATATATATATATATATATATATCTATATATATAAAAATAAGTTGTGGATGGATGTGTGGATGGATGTGTCAGGTGACGTCACCTGAAAAAACTGGATCAGGTGACGTCAAAACTGAAAAAACTAAAAAAGGCAAAAACTACAAAAAAAACTAAAAACTAATAAAAAAAATAAAAAAGCTAAAAAACTAAAAAAACTAAAAAAAGGCAAAAACTACAAAAAAAAACTAAAAAAAAACTGAAAAAACTAAAAAAAGGCAAAAACTACAAAAAAAAACTAAAAACTAATAAAAAAAGTAAAAAAGCTAAAAAACTAAAAAAACTAAAAAACTAAAAAAAGGTAAAAAACTAAAAAAAATAAAAAATAAAAAAAAAACTAAAAAAAAGGAAAAAAACTGAAAAATAAGCTAAAATAAAGGTAAAAAACCAATAAAAAACTAAAAAAAAAAAGGAAAAAAACTAATAAATGACGACACTCAAAGAGAAAAAAAGGCAAAAACTAATAAATGACGACACTCAAAGAGAAAAAAAAGGCAAAAACTACAAAAAAAACTAAAAACTAATAAAAAAAATAAAAAAGCTAAAAAACTAAAAAAAAACTAAAAAAAGGCAAAAACTACAAAAAAAACTAAAAACTAATAAAAAAGCTAAAAAACTAAAAAAACTAAAAAAAAGGCAAAAACTACAAAAAAACTAAAAACTAATAAAAAAAATAAAAAAGCTAAAAAACTAAAAAAACTAAAAAAACTAAAAAAAGGTAAAAAACTAAAAAAACTAAAAACTAAAAAAAAACTAAAAAAGGTAAAAACTAAAAGAACTAAAAAAGAAAAAAATAAATGACGACACTCAAAGAGAAAGCGACCAGGACAAAAGGAATGTTCGATTAGCAATCAACAAAGCACCGGGACACAGGGAGTATAAAAAAAAGAAAAAAAAAGGAAAAAAATAAAGGAGAAAAACAAAACTAAAAAACGAATGTATATACAGACCGGTACACCGGGATACAAATGACGACCGGGACACAGGGAATATAAATGACGACCGGGACACAGGGACACAACTACAACGGGGACACCGGGGGAAACAGGGGGATATAAATGACGACCGGGACAAAAAAACTAAAAAGAAAAAAAAACTAAAAACTAATAAAAAAACTAAAAAATCTAAAAATCTAAATAAGCTAAAAAAGAAAAAAAAAGGAAAAAAATAAAGGAGAAAAACAAAACTAAAAAACGAATGTATATACAGACCGGGACACCGGGATACAAATGACGACCGGGACCCGGGACACAGGGAATATAAATGACGACCGGGACACAGGGGACACAACTACAACGGGGACACCGGGGGAAACAGGGGGATGTAAATGACGACCGGGACACCGGGACAGGGAATGGTCGATTAGCAATCACCATCAACAAAGCTCAAGGGCAATCATTAGAATCATGAGGTATAGATCTGAATACAGATTGTTTTCCCATGGACCATTATATGTTGCATGTTCAAGAGTCGGTAAACCTGACAATCTATTTATATGCAAAGACAATGGGACAGCAAAGAATGTTGTATATTCGCAAGTTTTACGTAGTTAAAACCATATATATATATCTATCTATATTCACAGGTGGGACATAGGGACACAACTACAATGGCGCGTAACTATTATGGCGCGTAACGACTTACGCGCGCGGGGGGGCTTGGGGGGGGCGCGAAGCGCCCCCACCAACTAGGTGTTGGGGTGGCGATGTGTCAGGTGACGTCACCTGAAAAAACTGGATTAGGTGACGTCAAAACTGAAAAAACTAAAAAAAGGCAAAAACTACAAAAAAAAACTAAAAACTAATAAAAAAAATAAAAAAGCTAAAAAACTAAAAAAACTATAAAGGTAAAAACCAATAAAAAACTAAAAAAAAACTGAAAAAACTAAAAAAGGCAAAAACTACAAAAAAAAAACTAAAAACTAATAAAAAAAGTAAAAAAGCTAAAAAACTAAAAAAAACTAAAAAAACTAAAAAAAGGTAAAAAACTAAAAAAATAAAAAATAAAAAAAAACTAAAAAAAAAGGAAAAAACTGAAAAATAAGCTAAAATAAAGGTAAAAACCAATAAAAAACTAAAAAAAAAAGGAAAAAACTAATAAATGACGACACTCAAAGAGAAAGCGACCAGGACAAAAAACTAAAAAAAAAGGCAAAAACTACAAAAAAACTAAAAACTAATAAAAAAAAATAAAAAAGCTAAAAAACTAAAAAAACTAAAAAAAGGTAAAAAACTAAAAAAACTAAAAACTAAAAAAAAACTAAAAAAGGTAAAAACTAAAAGAACTAAAAAGAAAAAAATAAATGACGACACTCAAAGAGAAAGCGACCAGGACAAAAGGAATGTTCGATTAGCAATCAACAAAGCACCGGGACACAGGGAGTATAAATGACGACCAGGACACAAGTAAAAAAAAAAATTAACAAAACTAAAAAGAAGGTAAAAACTACAAAAAAACTAAAAAGAAAAAAAAAACTAAAAACTAATAAAAAAACTAAAAAATCTAAAAATCTAAATAAACTAAAAAAGAAAAAAAAAGGAAAAAAATAAAGGAGAAAAACAAAACTAAAAAACGAATGTATATACAGACCGGTACACCGGGATACAAATGACGACCGGGACACAGGGAATATAAATAACGACCGGGACACAGGGACACAACTACAACGGGGACACCGGGGGAAACAGGGGGATATAAATGACGACCGGGACAAAAAAACTAAAAAGAAATAAAAACTAAAAACTAATAAAAAAAACTAAAAAATCTAAAAATCTAAATAAGCTAAAAAAGAAAAAAAAAGGAAAAAAATAAAGGAGAAAAACAAAACTAAAAAACGAATGTATATACAGACCGGGACACCGGGATACAAATGATGACCGGGACCCGGGACACAGGGAATATAAATGACGACCGGGACACAGGGACACAACTACAACGGGGACACCGGGGGGAAACAGGGGGATAACCTGACAATCTATTTATATGCAAAGACAATGGGACAGCAAAGAATGTTGTATATTCGCAAGTTTTACGTAGTTAAAACCATATATATATATATATCTATATTCACAGGTGGGACATAGGGACACAACTACAATGGCGCGTAACTATTATGGCGCGTAACGACTTACGCGCGCGGGGGGGCTTGGGGGGGGGCGCGAAGCGCCCCCACCAACTAGGTGTTGGGGTGGCGCGAAGCGCCACCCCAACAGCTAGTATATATATATATATATATATATATATATATATATATATAAATAAGTTGTATGTCCGATACGCCAGATTTTATCTTCTATATATATAAAAGAAAACAAACTAGAATGTAAAAACTGGAAACTGCATAAATATTTCGAAATATTTTGACAATAGATTAAAGTAATTCAAAAAAAGAAAAATGGTAAAAAACTAAAAAAAAAACTAAAAACAAAAAATTAAAAAAAAATTAAAAAAAGAGAAAACCTAAAAAGAAAAAACGTAAAAAAATAAAAAAGATAAAAAACTGAAAAGAAAAAAATAAAAAAAGCTAAAAAACTAAAAAAAAGAAAAAACTAAAAAAATTTGGAATTGCACAAATATTTCAATATATTTTGACAATAGATTAAAGTAATTCGATAATTTTAAAAACAGATACCCCAAATTTTGAGGTTTAATATAAATTGTTGGAGCTTTAGCATGCTTGGCACGTAAAGATTTTTCCAAGTGTCAATGTTAGAATGAACATTGACAAATTGAAGAAAACAAATCAATAAAAAAAAGAAACTAAAAAAAAGAAAAAACTAAAAAAGAACCCCAACACCTAGTTGGTGGGGGCGCTTCGCGCCCCCCCCAAGCCCCCCCGCGCGCGTAAGTCGTTACGCGCCATAATAGTTACGCGCCATTGTAGTTGTGTCCCTATGTCCAACCTGTGAATATAGATATATATATATATATATATGGTTTTAACTACGTAAAACTTGCGAATATACAACATTCTTTGCTGTCCCATTGTCTTTGCATATAAATAGATTGTCAGGTTATCCCCCTGTTTCCCCCGGTGTCCCCGTTGTAGTTGTGTCCCTGTGTCCCGGTCGTCATTTATATTCCCTGTGTCCCGGGTCCCGGTCATCATTTGTATCCCGGTGTCCCGGTCTGTATATACATTCGTTTTTTAGTTTTGTTTTTCTCCTTTATTTTTTTCCTTTTTTTTTCTTTTTTAGCTTATTTAGATTTTTAGATTTTTTAGTTTTTTTTATTAGTTTTTAGTTTTTATTTCTTTTTAGTTTTTTTGTCCCGGTCGTCATTTATATCCCCCTGTTTCCCCCGGTGTCCCCGTTGTAGTTGTGTCCCTGTGTCCCGGTCGTTATTTATATTCCCTGTGTCCCGGTCGTCATTTGTATCCCGGTGTACCGGTCTGTATATACATTCGTTTTTTAGTTTTGTTTTTCTCCTTTATTTTTTTCCTTTTTTTTTCTTTTTTAGTTTATTTAGATTTTTAGATTTTTTAGTTTTTTTATTAGTTTTTAGTTTTTTTTTCTTTTTAGTTTTTTTGTAGTTTTTACCTTCTTTTTAGTTTTGTTAATTTTTTTTTTTACTTGTGTCCTGGTCGTCATTTATACTCCCTGTGTCCCGGTGCTTTGTTGATTGCTAATCGAACATTCCTTTTGTCCTGGTCGCTTTCTCTTTGAGTGTCGTCATTTATTTTTTTCTTTTTTAGTTCTTTTAGTTTTTACCTTTTTTAGTTTTTTTTTAGTTTTTAGTTTTTTTAGTTTTTTACCTTTTTTTAGTTTTTTAGTTTTTTAGCTTTTTTATTTTTTTTATTAGTTTTTAGTTTTTTTGTAGTTTTTGCCTTTTTTTTTAGTTTTTTGTCCTGGTCGCTTTCTCTTTGAGTGTCGTCATTTATTAGTTTTTTCCTTTTTTTTTAGTTTTTTATTGGTTTTTACCTTTATTTTAGCTTATTTTTCAGTTTTTTCCTTTTTTTTAGTTTTTTTTTAGTTTTTATTTTTTTTAGTTTTTTACCTTTTTTTAGTTTTTTTAGTTTTTTTAGTTTTTTAGCTTTTTTACTTTTTTTATTAGTTTTTAGTTTTTTTTGTAGTTTTTGCCTTTTTTTAGTTTTTTCAGTTTTTTTTTTAGTTTTTTATTGGTTTTTACCTTTATAGTTTTTTTAGTTTTTTAGCTTTTTTATTTTTTTTATTAGTTTTTAGTTTTTTTTGTAGTTTTTGCCTTTTTTTAGTTTTTTCAGTTTTGACGTCACCTAATCCAGTTTTTTCAGGTGACGTCACCTGACACATCCATCCACACATCCATCCACACATCCACAGACAGACAACTTATTTTTATATATATAGATAGATATATATATATATATATATATATATATATATATATATATATATATATATATATATATATATATATATATATATATATATATATAATATATATATATATATATATCATGAAAAGAGAAGTCACCAGTTTGAATGAGCTTATATTCTCATTTCATTTTTTCGCCAGTCCTGGTTGAACTTCGTTGAAGTAAGGATGCTAGGGCTATTTTTAAAAAATGTTTTTAAAAAGTGTTTTTAATCCTTCAGTTTT
This sequence comes from Artemia franciscana, assembly GCF_032884065.1. Lineage (NCBI taxonomy): Eukaryota > Metazoa > Arthropoda > Branchiopoda > Anostraca > Artemiidae > Artemia > Artemia franciscana. The sequence continues at coordinate 28,788 of NW_027062750.1, read as the reverse complement.
AATCCTCACAATTTGATGTAAGTTCTTTTATATATATATATAGTTTTTCTCTTATTCTTGTATTGTGCTGAAGACAGCCCTTGGACATAGGGCCGAAATATCTGCAGAAATAATTTCCACTGTCTTGAAATTTTCCCTATTGTCTCTACGTTGTATTTGTTTGTTATGGAAAGGCAGTGTGGTCTTCGTTGCTATTTTAAACCTGTGGAAAAAGCTTAGAGTGGAGGGATCAATATGAAACTTAGCACAAGTCCTAGATATGTGATTGACATAACTGGAACGGATCTTCTCTTTTGGGGGGAGTTGGGGTGGATGGTTAATTCTGAAAAATCTGAAAAATGAGGTATTTTTAACTTACAAAGTAGTGATCAGATCTTAATGAAATTTGATATTTAGAAGGACCTCGTAACTCAGATCTCTTATTTTAAATCTCTACTGGATCCAGTGTCATTGGGGAGAGTTGGGTAACGGAAATCTTGGAAAACGATTAGAGTGGAGAGATCACGATGATACTTGGCGGGAAACCTGAGCACAAGTCCTAGATGCGTGACTGACATAACTGAAACCGATCTGCTTTCTTTGGGGGAGTTGGGGGCGGGGGTGTTATTTAAAAGAAATTAAAAAATGAGATATTTTTAACTTAAAAACGAGTGATCAGATCTTAACGAAATTTGATATTTAGAAGGATCCTGTGCTTCATAGCTCTTATTTTAAATCCCGACAGATCTGGTTGACATTGGGGGAGTAGAAGGGGAGACCGAAAATCTTGGAAAACGTGAAAATTTAGGTATCTTTATTTTACAAATGGGTTTTCGGATCTTAATGAAACTTGTTTTATAGAAAGATTTTATGTCTCAGATGCTCGAAGTACGATTCGAATCGGATCCGGGGACATAATGGGGTGGAAGGGGGAAATAAAATCATGGAATCTGGGAATCTTGAAAAACGCCTAGAGTAGAGAGATCGGGATGAAATTTGATGGGAAGAATAAGTACAAGCTATAGATACGTAATTGACATAACTGGACCAGATCCACTCTCTTTGGGGGATATCTTCAGTGTTTTGACGAGTTCGGTGCTTCTGGACGTGCTAGGATGATGAAAGTTGGCTAGCATGTCAGGTACATGCACAAATTGCCTTGATGATAGTTGTTTCCTCAATTCGACCATCTAGGAGGCTGGAGGGAGAGGAAAAATTGAAAAAAATGATGCGTTTTTAACTTTTGAATGGTTGATCGGATCTTAATAAAAATTGAGATTTAGAAGGACCTCGTGTCTTAGAGCTCTTATTTTGAATCCCAACCGTACCGGTGATATTGGGGGGGGGGAGAGTTGGAGGGAGATACGGGAAATCTTGTAAAACGCTTAGAGTGGAGAGATCGGGATAAATTTGGTGTGTAGAATAAGCAAATGTCGAAGATACGTGATTGACATAACCAGACTGGATCCGCTCTCTTTGGGGGAGTTAAGGGTTCCAGTGCTTTGGCGAGTTCGGTGCTTCTGGACGTGCTAGACGATGAAAACTAGTTGGTGTGTTAGGGACCTGCTCAAGTTGACTTGATAAAGTCTTTTTTCCCCGATTCAGCCGTCTGGGGATCCTGAAAGGAAAAGAAAAATTAAAAAAAAAATTGAATATTTTTAACTTACGAATGGGTGATTGGATCTGAATAAATCTTGATACTTAGAAGGACCTCGTGTCTCAGAGCTCTTATTAATAGTCCTGGCTGGCATTAAGCCTCTGATTTTCCTTTTAATTCAATCTATTGATTCTTAAAATTTCGCTAGAGCTCATACCGTATGAGCTCTTGAATATTGGTTCTTACGACCTTGTCACAAATGCCATATGGACTCTTAGCTCTTGTTTTTTCTTAGAGTCTGGTGTATGAGCCTTAATTTAGTTGGATCCTAAAAATCAGAATGAGAATATTGAAAGAATCTCCAGTGGTGTAGAGATGCTAAAAACTACAAGTGCTATTGATTTTGTTGTGTTGCTCGTCTAGGCAAGAAATCTTTTGAACAAGCTGAAAATAGGTTTAATTCTATTCTATTTCATTGAAAAAGAGAAACAACTGTAACCAAAATAGTTATGTTCCTTTTTATCCCAAAAGTCTTTGCATAGCCCTTTAAGCAACTTTCTGGATTGGCTCTCACCTCTAGCCTATTTCCAAGAAATATCAATGGTCTTTACACCTAGAAAAATTATGAATACTGCTATGGCATTCCCGGCAAGCATCACAGCCCCTTTGCGTGGGTGTCAAGAAGTAAGCAAGCCAACTATACCACGGTGTTCCTGGAAGTGAGGCAACTTCGAATATGGAAACAAAGTCAAAAAATCTACAAGTCTAATCCTTGAAAAACCAACTACAGTAATAAAACAAGCAAAATCAAGAATCACTATTGATTGTGTTAACGCATAGAATAACTGTATACAAGGTGCAAGGATATCGCCAGGAAATGTTGGTTTGACCTACTTTAACCTAAAATATGAAGAAAAACGCACAATTACGCACTCACCTTCTACTTATGGTACAAGGATGTAGCCAGGAAATGTTGGTTTGACTTATTCTAACCTAAAATATGAAAAAAGCACACAATTACGTACTCACCTTCTACTTATCTATTACAAAAAAACTTTTTTTTTCAATTGAATGACTTCAACTCAAAATAATATTTTACTTGGAATTTTTATGAATACCTTATACAACAATGATAACGGTAAAATTCGAGTTAATTGACTTCTTGCTATCTCGGAAAGGGTTTAGGTTACGAGAATGAAACTTTCAGGGGTGGGTCTACAGGCTAAAGTATATCCCAGGAAGGTATTTTGAACTACCTACGTCCACTCTTTCTCCCTCTAGAGGGCCCTGACCTTTGATGAACTTTACAAATATGTGTGTTATAAAAGTGAAACCTTGCAAAATAGATCTTCTGCTTAATTGAAGTACAACAAAATTGTTTTCAGCTTCATAACTTTGCTCACTCCCATTTTATAAGGTTTTAAAGTTATGGAAACACATTTCCTAAATTTTGAAAAAAAACATCGATATGACTCAAAATTTTACTCAAATAAGAGGAATTGCATTTTCAGAACTAAAAGCAGAGAAAAAGCCACTAGTAGCCTAACTGAAAATTAAGGTAAAATATTGTTTTGTCATAATTTCAATAGGTATAAAACCTGTCATGTAGGAACATTTCAGGGCCCTCTAGAGGGAGAAAGAGTGGATGTTGGGTGCTTTAAAATACCTTCCCGGGACATAATTTAGCCTGTAGATCCATCCCTGAAAGTTTCAGTTTCCTAACCTAAACCCTTTCCGAGATGTCTGTAAACCCTTCTGTGTCTGTGTCTTTGTGTGTGTGTGTGTATGTGTGTTTGTGTGTATGTGTGTTTGTGTATGTGTGTGTGTGTGTGTGTGTGTGTGTGTCTATGTGTGTTTGTGTGTGTGTGTGTCTGTATGTGTGTGTGTGTCTGTATGTGTGTGTGTGTCTATATGTGTGTGTGTGTATGTATGTATGTGTATGTGTGTGTGTATGTGTGTGTGTGTGTGTGTGTGTGTGTATGTATGTGTGTGTGTTTGTGTATGTGTGTGTGTATGTGTGTGTGTATGTGTGTGTGTGTGTGTATGTGTGTGTGTGTGTGTGTATGTGTATGTGTGTGTGTGTATGTGTATGTGTATGTGTGTGTATATGCGTGTGTGTGTGTGTATATGCGTGTGTGTGTGTGTATATGCGTGTGTGTATGTGTGTGTGTGTGTGTGTGTATATGCGTGTGTGTATGTGTGTGTGTGTGTATGTGTGTGTGTGTGTGTGTATGTGTGTGTGTGTGTGTGTGTGTGTGTGTGTGTGTGTGTGTGTGTGTGTGTGTGTATGTGTGTGTGTATGTGTGTGTGTGTGTGTGTGTGTGTGTGTGTGTATGTGTGTGTGTGTGTGTGTGTGTATGTGTGTGTGTGTGTGTGTGTATGTATGTGTGTGTATGTGTGTGTGTGTGTATATGTGTATGTGTATGCGTGTGTGTCTGTGTGTGTGTGTGTGTATGTGTGTGTGTGTCGACTGACGTCATGTTTTCGACTGACGTCATGTTTTCGACTGACGATTTAGTTTTGGTTACTTGAGTGACTATGCTAAATATTGGAAACGGTACAATCAAGGCATTGACCTTTTGAATAAACTCTATACGTAAGTATTATTCATAGTGACTAAATAATCGACAGTTATGAATACTAGAATTCATGGATTATGAATATAGTGACTAAATAAATACTAGATATTGTATCTTCTCTACATAAAGAAAGATGAATTTTCGGAAAGGTTTTGTTAAGTGTGTATTCGGCTTTGAGAGACTAAAAAAGTGATTTATAAGGATTCTCGATCCCCTGTTCAAGAAGGTTTCAGAAGGGGTGGCTCCGGAATTTGATATAATAACCAGGGATGTATCCAGTTTTTGGGGAGGAGGATGTATAAAAGGAATTTTTTGGGGGGAGGGACTTTACAAAAAGAACCTTCAAAAACGCATCAAAAATTGATCATCTTTGTTACATTTTTATGAGTCAGACAAACATTTCGGGGGAGGATTCAAACCCCCTAACACTTCCTCCCCCTGGATACGGCCTTCATGATAATTCTGCAAAATGTCGTAAACTTGTGCTCCGCATGAAACAGAACCATTAATGTCTTAAAAAAAAAAAATTTGGATGTTCTAGTCAAAAGTTATATATATTTAAAAGGGTACATAAAAATAAGCGCGCTTGACTTAAGACATCTTGTTAGATGTTTATAACTTTTCAACAGTGAATTTTTGAAAAAGAAAAAAAAAAGAAAATTTATGCTTCATTTTGCAAGGCAGCCTTGTTTTGTAAATTTTGGTTTTTCTTATAGAAGACTGTTTTCTCTAAAATAGCACTTTAAGGGGAGAGATTTGGGATCACCCTTGCAGATGTTCATGGCTCTCATGCAACCGGAGTAAGTTATCTGTTGTGGGTTTTCAGATTGAGCTCCATAAACACTTGAAAATGTATTCTATTGAGCGTTTTTTCTTCTTTTTGTTTCCTCTCTCCTTCTTATATTATTTCGCTGAATTTTGTATATAAACGTTAAAACTTAAGGCATTGATTAATTCAAATTTAAGATGATCTTGTTTGAAAGTGAATTTGGGAAGAAAAAAGTCAGTGGTTTCAAGAAGGGAGGCGGGGGTAAAGGAGTATTTTTCCTCCAATTTTTTTTTCCTTTCCTCCCCCTCCCCCCCCCCGGTTTCGAATAATACCTTTGGTTAAATATTTTCATTGAAAATGGTTTTTCTGTCATTTTCATTGGAAAAGGAAAAAAAAGATAAAGCTCCATTGGAAAGGGAAAGCTCCAAAGCTTGATTCAGTTTGTAAATCTGATTCGCAAAACTAAAGACGACTATGCTGATTATTTTATGTGGTTATCTTAATTGTATGAAGGTTGATATACCTAAACTGTGATTTTTGAGATTCGCATATCATGTTCGAAATTTACAACATGACATTCCCCGTTCAAAATGTCTCTTCTACTCCTATAATCTTTTAGTTTTAATGATTCCATTCAAATTTTTCGCAAATTTCTGTATATTTTCTGCCCCTCACCCCCCTTAAACTCGCTGCTTATGTGTCTGGAAGTACAATAATGATCTGAACTTCTTTTATTTAAGATCAGAGCGATACAGGTAAGGAATTTCCAAAAAGAAAGGTCAAGTAATAAAATGGGATATGGCAAAAATGAGCTTTGTGGAGGTCGTTGTATAAATTCACAATTGTTAAAAAAAATTCAATTTCTCGTTTGACTTTAGTTAGTGGATTGAACTTAGATAAATGTCTTTATTTAGCTCTAAATGGGTACCAGGAGAAATCTGGGGAAGGTAAACAGGAAGGGTGTGCAAAAGCATAGGATGACTGGCCCTCATCCCCCCCATTGTACTTCCTGGCTGAAGGGCCTTGAGATGGAGATCAGCACCGCTGGTTTGGACCTTAAGGATCTATTGCCGCATCTTTTACCTTTACCTTTTTAAATAAATGCCCTTTACCAATGAATTCGTCGTGAAAGTTTGAAACAAAAATGCATTTATTTATAGTTCTGTTTATAAGTTCTGGGTGTCTCAGGGGATTTTCTTTTGTATTGTTATTTCTGAAATCTCAAGCGATAATAATTATTTTGCGTTTAATTTGTGTGTTCTTCTGTCCGATGGTTTTATTCGAAAATTCTGATGCCAGCGTCCTGTGAAATCCCAGAACTGATCCTAAAGGAATAGACTAGTTGAGTAAGTTCAAAAGTAGCCTTTAACGTCCTATCACAAGCCAATATGGGCAGACTTTGCACACCGGAGTCGATTAGTAAATTTTGTAAAGGAAATAAAATACAAAGAAAATTTTGTCTTGTGAATAAAAATACAAAATTTTGAAGTTGAAAATATAAACATTATGCCATGAGTGGCAAAACGGGAGTGGGGTGAGGAAGAGGACATATACAACATATCAACGATGTACGGGGAAAAGTACTTCTATGCCTTTCTATGGAAAATTTTATTGGTGTAAAAAAAGGTTGTTTTTTTTGCTAAAGCAGAACAAGAGAGACGAGGTCGAAGTGTGGGGGGGGGGTATTTGACTAACAAATAGCTTTTTCTAGGTTTATGGGGGCCACTGTTGAGGAAACGCAAAACATTTCTATTCTCCGTTACCTGAAGGTTACCAGTTTTGCTCTCTAAAGAGGGAGATATAATGGACTTCACAATTAAGATAATTCTTAGACACCTTTTTTGGACTGCCTCTATTTTGACTGAAAATCCATTTGAAATGCCAGGCTGCTCAACAAGACAGATGCCCTCGAGGATTAAGTTTTCAAGAGAGAAAAATTCTCAAACAATGCAATTAAGGACATTAACTTTTTAAGGAGCCTAAGGAGGAAAAATGTAGTGTTTGCGCCTTTTAAAATATCGTTAGTACGGTGACCTCATTTTAAACCTCTTTAGATTGTAATACCAATAATTTCCTAGTAATAAATAACATTTCAAGGGGGACGAAATATAGGGTTAAGCCTGCAGTATGATCACTAAGGGGGCTAAAGCTTCACTCTCATTGTGGAGACGGTGGTTCATTTTGGACAATTATACATTATTTAAAAAAGCAAATAAACCAAATTAGCTCTTTCTCAAAGCATTTTCTGCAAAAGCTAAACTTGTATTTAAATTTTTTGGTTTGAGGGGGTGCTAGCCATCCTCAAATGTGGGACAACCTTGTGTAGCGTATTAAAACGGACAGAAAACTGATGAAAACATTTTTTTTTAGTTCAAAATAAAAAATAGTATTAAAACTAAATAACGATATAAATTATTCCGGACTTTTTGTTCCCTACTACAGCAAAAGTGAAAGTGAAATGGTTTTAAAAAGCTGTTTTTTCATCATACCTTACGAATGGAGCTGTTTATTGATGTACGTTTACTTTAAACATCAAAACTTTCACTTCAATGTTTAGCTTCCCAGGACATACTTTTGCCTGTAGACTCATCCCTGAAAGTTTAATTTTTCCTAACCAATACCCTTTCTGAGATAGCAAGAAGTCAGTTAACTAGAATTTTACCCATGATAGGTCTATACCTATTGAAATTTTGACAAAACAACATTTTACCTGAATTTTCAGTTACCAGTTGCTTTATCTCTGCTTGTAGTTCTCAAAATGCAATTCCTGTTATTTGAGTAGAATTCTGAGCCATATTGGTGCTATTTTGGGGTGGCGCTATTTTTAAATTCCATAGACAATCTATTTATATGCAGCGACAATTGGACAGCAAAGAATGTTGTATATTCGCAAGTTTTACGCAGTTAATTTGTATTTTGGAACCAAATGAAGCGGTTAATTATCCATCTGAATTTTTAAATTCAATAGATCCTTCAGGGTTTCCACCACACGTGCTACAACTAAAAATAGACGTACCAATAATACTTTTAAGAAATATCAACCCACCAAAGCGTTGCAATGGCACGCGACTTGCCGTAAAAAAAAAACAATGGAAAACCTATTAGAGGCCACAATCTTGACAGGGCCTTATGAGGGTGAGGCTGTTCTTATTCCTCGCATTCCCATGATTCCAACGGATCTGCTTTTTCAATTTAAAAGATTGCAATTCCCAATTCGATTAGCATTTGCAACCACCATCAACAAAGCTCAAGGGCAATCACTAGAAAAATGCGGTATAGATCTTAATACAGATTGCTTTACCAATGTACAATTGTATGATGCATCTTTGAGGGTCGGTAAACCTGACAATCTATTTATACGCACAGACAATGGGACAGCGAAGACTGTTGTATATTCACAAGTTTTACGTAGTTAATTTGTATTGTATCTATCTATCTATCTATCTATATAAAAACGAGTTGTGTGTATGCATGTTTGTTTGTTTGTAAAAAGAGCGTTTGCATATGACGTCATTATTAGTACCTACGGCTTTGTATATGGACAGATAATGGGAAAGCCAAGAATGTTGTATATTCGCAATTTTTACGTAGTTTGAAACACATATATAAATCTATCTATATTCACAGGTGGGACACAGGGACACAACTACAATGGCGCGTAACTAATATGGCGCGTAACGACTTACGCGCGCGGGGGGGCTTGGGGGGGCGCGAAGCGCCCCACCAACTAGGTGTTGGTGGATATATATATATATATATATATATATATATATATATATATATATATATATATATATATATATATATATATATATATATATATATATATATATATATATATATGTATATATATATATGTATATATATATATGTATATATATATATATATGTATCTATATGTATATACATATAAATATATATATATATATATATATATATATATATATATATATATATATGTATATATATATATATATATATATATATATATATATATATATATATATATATATGTTTTTAACTACGTAAAACTTGCGAATATACAACATTCTTCGCTGTCCCATTTATATTCCTTGTGTCCCGGTCGTCATTTGTGTCCCGGTGTCCCGGTCTGTATATACATTCGTTTTTGAATTGGTGTTTTTTAGTTTTTAGTTTTTTACCTTTTTTTTAGTTTTTTTAGTTATACCTCATGATTCTAATGATTGCCCTTGAGCTTTGTTGATGGTGATTGCTAATCGAACATTCTCTGTGTCCCAGTCGTCATTTATATATCCCCCTGTGCCCCCGGCGTCCCCGTTGTAGTTGTGTCCCTGCGTCCCAGTCGTCATTTATATTCCCTGTCTCCCGGTCGTCATTTGTATCCCGGTGTCCCGGTCTGTATATACATTTTTTTTTGAAATGGTATATGATGAAATAAATTTTGTATTTTTCCCCTTTTTTTCTTTTTAGTGTATTTTTTTGGTTTTTACTTTTATTTTTAGTTTTTTTTTTAGTTTTTTTTCTTTTTAGTTTTTTTTTATTTTTATTTTTTTTAGTTTTGTTTTCTCCTTTATTTTTCATTTTTTTTTTCCTTTTTTTCTTTTTTCCTTTTTTTAGTTTTTTGGCTTTTTTAGTTTTTTTATTAATTTTTAGTTTTTTTTTCTTTTTAGTTTTCTTGTAGTTTTTACCTTTTTTTAGTTTTTTTAGTTTTTTTTTACTTATGTCCTGGTCGTCATTTATACTCCCTGTGTCCCGGTGCTTTGTTGATGGTGATTGCTAATCGAACATTCCTTGTGTCCCGGTCACTTTCTCTTTGAGTGTCCCGGTCATCATTTATATTCCCTATGTGCCGGTGTCCCGGTCGTCAGTTGTGTCCCGATGTCCCGGTCTGTAATTTCGTCAGTCGAAAACATGACGTCAGTCGACATAATATCCAGTAAGCCAGTAATAGCCAGTAAGATTAAGAGACAAAACTTGGAAAAAATAAATAGAAGAACCATAATAAGGGAATAACAAAAACAGCAATAAAGAAAAACAAGCAATTGAAATCGAGAAAACATCAAATTACTTAAGAAAAAGCGAATGAAAGCGATCAAAATTAAGTAAAATTGATACAACTTTCAAAAACTAACGAGAGCTAAGCTTTAATATAATATAATAATAATCTATTGATTAAAAATATTACTATAAATAATACTATTATATATATATATATATATATATATATATATATATATATATATATATATATATGTATATATATATATATATATATATATATATATATATATATGTTATAATACCATTATAATGTTATATTATTGTAAAGAAAATATAATCATATTAATTCAAATTCTTAATTGGGAAATTGGAGATTGAAAACAAAGGAGATTGAAAACAAAATAGCTAATCAGGCTACGTCAAACACCATTTATGTACATTACTTTGACCTTGGGTGACGAAATCAGGTATTAATTTTAATTCAGAAAAATTGACTTACTTCTGGGTGAATTAATGGTGGACTCCACATTGTCTCATTGGTTCTAAAATTAAAAAAATTGAATTGATTTTCTCTTAAAGACCAGAAACGTCGCCATCCTTGCTGGACCTGCTGAGCGGTCAAATCTTCAACCGATGGGTCAAACCGGGCTGGTGGTGCCAATTGTAACTGGTCTGTGCTGTGGCTTCTTCTTAACCAACCGCGGTTCTTCTCCCACATAATCTTTCCAACGTTGTAATTTTGTATCTGTTGTGGCTGCATTAAAAAGGTAAATATTAGATTGAGGATTACCTTGCTGTTGATTTAGTGTTTATGACGCTGGTGATGGGATCTGTTGCTGCTAGAATGCTTGCTATTATACTTTTTTTATCATCATTTAATGCGTCATTCAATTTTTATAATTAATACTAATCTTAGAGTTATTATGGTAAAATTCTAGTTCATTGACTTCTTGCTATCTCGGAAAGGGTTTAGGTTAGGAAACTGAAACTTTCAGGGATGGATCTACAGGCTAAATTATGTCTCGGGAAGGTATTTTAAAGTACCCAACATCCACTCTTTCTCCCTCTAGAGGGCCCTGAAATTTGCCTACATGACAGGTTTTATACCTATTGAAATTATGACAAAACAATATTTTACCTTAATTTTCAGTTAGGCTACTAGTTGTTTTTTCCCTGCTTTTAGTTTATAAATGCAATTCCTGTTATTTGAGTAGAATTTTGATCCACATCAAAATTTTTTTCATAATTTAGTAAATGTATTTGCATATCTTTAAAATCTTGTAAAATGGAATTGAGCAAAGTTATGAAGCTGAAAACAATTTTGTTGTACTTCAATTAAGCAGAAGATCTATTTTGCAAGGTTTCACTTTTATAACCCATATATTTAAAGGTCATCAAAGGTCAGGGCCCTCTAGAGGGAGACTTAGTAGAGGTAGTTGTTTCAAAATATCTTCCTGGGACATACTTTAGTCTGTAGATTCATCCCTGAAAGTTTCATTTTCCTAACCTAAACCCTTTCTGAGATAGTCAGAAGTCAATTAAGTAAAATTTTACCAAATTTGCTTACTTGACTGATCTTGAGCAAAATATTTTCAGTCTTCTCTGTTTTTTGTTGTTGTTTTTTTTTCATTGGCTGTTTTTATCCTCATTTCTCTCTTAACATTTATTTTCTTTTTTATTTTGATTAGCCAGCATGGTCTCAGGAAGTATTTATGATAACACTATGCCCAGATGACCAACCACTTTGAAAAAAATGAGGTTTTGTAATTTACTTTAATAAGGAAGTTCTGGCTTCTAAGATAGTTACCTGTGCTTGGGGGGGGGTACACAGGGATTTTTTTCTGGGGGGGGGATATGACAAATTAGAGAACACATCAAAGATTTATTTATATAAGTGTTTGATGAAACAAAAGCTTGGCTGAACAACTTTTTATTTCTTAATCTGTTTAGAATATATATATTTAATTAGAATATATATTTTATTATTTAGAATATATAGCCTATATATATATATATATTCTAAACAATATGGAATTTTTATTAAAAAACAAATATATATATATATATATATATATATATATATATATATATATATATATATATATATATATATATATATATAATAAGCCCCCTCTGATACATAAATGGTCATCCCTTTTATAGTAACCTTATATGCCCCTGGGGCATTTTTTACAACGCTTACCCTTGAGTTTTTGGGGACTGTGTCATCATTGGAGTTCTTGTTACATGACCTAAATGGCTATATATAAAAATTGAATGGACAATTTGGGGAAAAGACTGTTGGTGGGGGAGGGGGACTAGTTGCCATTGGATCACTTTTTGCTCTTAAAAAGGGAACTGGAACTTCAATTTCTAATCATGTGATTTCCCCTCGAAGTTTATACGACTACCCTTTCCATACAAACTTTTAATGCTCACGGGGCATAAGTTACAGTCTTTGCCTTGGGCTCTGGGAGGGGTTGTGTTGACCTCGAAGTTTTGTTATCTGATCGTTGGGCTTTTTGAAACCTACTGTCCATCTCAAAATTTTGATTGGATGCATTTGGTGAAAAGAGGGAGTATAAGGGGCTTGAAGCTCTCTAATCACTTTTGACTCCTAAAAAGATAACTAAAACCTCCAGTTATCAATCAAATGGGTCGTCTCTGAGGTTTATGTGACCACCTTTTAAAATAAAACATCATATTCCCCTGACGTGTAACTTAAAATACTTGCCCCCAGGATCTTGGTGTTTGGATTACCCCAGAGTTTTTTGCCTGTTTTTTGAACTGTCTAACAAAATGGCTATTTCAAAATTTTTATTCGATAGGTTTGTGGGTAAAGGTCGTGGGGTTGGGGCTTCTTATCCTCCTATCTCTTTTGACTCTTAAAAAGGCAACTAGAACTTTAGATTTTCAGTCAAATTATCTCCCTCTGACGTTTATAGAAGCAGCAATCCATAAGCACATATATGCCCTAGGGTATAACTTACAACGCTTGTCCCCAGGCCTTGGGGGTTGTTCCGACTGTGGAGATTGTCTTAGTTTATCTATGAACTATTTTGAACAAAAAAGTTATCTTAATTTTTTTTTTTTTTTTTTGAATTTGGGTGGAAAGGTTTTGGTGGGGAGGGGTAATTTTCCTTAAATTAGTTTTGACTCTTTAAAAGGGAACTAGAACTTGAGGTTTCCAATCAAATGATCCCCTCTGAAGTTTAAACCACCACACCTTCCATAGGAAGTGCCTCTGTGATAAAAGAAGAAATTATTGGAGCCTTTGGAAAATATGTTTTTTGCTTCCAATATTCTATAAAGATATTCCACGATATTGAAGGGGTTTTTACAAAATGTGTAAGCTTTGGAAGAGCCAATCTTAACACAAATTTTTCATAAAAACCATCGAGAAACCAAGATTCTCTATTGGAGCTCTCCCTTCCTCTGTTTCTGTTATCGATTTATTATATTTTATCTAATACCTATTTATTAAAGTGTTTGATTTTAATTCGTATTTTCTCGTCATTCGCAGAATAAAACAGGCCAAAAATGAAAAACATTCCGATGTTCTATTTTTAGTTGTTCTTTTTTAGGACCGATCCAGTACATACAGTTCAAGAATCCTTAGAAGATACAAGCAATGATGCTGCGTCAGAACAAATTCCTGACGAAGATGACGACGAAGATGATCTAGGGTAAGTAGGCTTTTTGTGGTTTCTACTGTGAAAAGGAACCTGAACTTCCTAAAAAAAACAATAAACATTTTAATCTTTGGAAAGCCATAATGCTAAACGAAAGACACCAAAGTCCGAAAAAACGTATGATAAACCCAGCCAAAATCACGGCAGCACTTTTGGACCCGTGGGAAAGTGCCGCTTTTTTGCTTCGGTAAATTTATCTATTTGTCACTCAAAGAAGATATATTGGCTCTGGGGCCGGGTAACTGCCGCATATATTTAACAATTATTGATTTTAGTCCATCTTCAGTTTGAAAGTGGTGAATGCCTGCTTGCCTGCTAGAACGGAGCTTTCCACTCGAAAGCATAAACATGGTTTTATGAAACGAAAGCTTGGCTGCACAATTTCAGATGCTCCTCTCTGACATAGGCTAAATAACTCCACTTCACTTTGCATACCATAGGCTCTGGCTCGTGGACAAGCAAAAACATCCTTTGTGGCCCAAAGGCAAGAGTTCAGCAGAGCTTTCCAAAATGTAATGCCATATTCATCAATCTGGCCTGAGGTCCATACTTTCCGTAAAAACCGCACAGGCTAGACCCTTACCAGTTTCCAGGAATAATCCGACATCGGCGGTATAGAAAAAAAAAACAACAAAAAAAACAAGACAAAACCAAAGTGTTGCTCTCGCAACACAAATACACATTGGATGAATCCCAGACAAAAAATCTTTTCTCTATCTCTTTTGACACTTAAAAGGTGAATGAGAACTTTCGATTTGCAATCACCCTTTCATAAGAACAAATATACCACTTTATGGATTGACCAGTACTAGATGTTACCAGTGACACTTGGAAATTTCCATGGACGAATTTGTTTTTCAACTATGGCGTTATATATATATATATATATATATATATATATATATATATATATATATATATATATATACTAGCTGTTGGGGTGGCGCTTCGCGCCACCCCAACACCTAGTTGGTGGGGGCGCTTCGCGCCCCCCCCAAGCCCCCCCGCGCGCGTAAGTCGTTACGCGCCATAATAGTTACGCGCCATTGTAGTTGTGTCCCTATGTCCCACCTGTGAATATAGATAGATATATATATATATGGTTTTAACTACGTAAAACTTGCGAATATACAACATTCTTTGCTGTCCCATTGTCTTTGCATATAAATAGATTGTCAGGTTTACCGACTCTTGAACATGCAACATATAATGGTCCATGGGAAAACAATCTGTATTCAGATCTATACCTCATGATTCTAATGATTGCCCTTGAGCTTTGTTGATGGTGATTGCTAATCGACCATTCCCTGTCCCGGTGTCCCGGTCGTCATTTACATCCCCCTGTTTCCTCCGGTGTCCCCGTTGTAGTTGTGTCCCTGTGTCCCGGTCGTCATTTATATTCCCTGTGTCCCGGTCGTCATTTGTATCCCGGTGTCCCGGTCTGTATATACATTCGTTTTTTTGTTTTGTTTTTCTCCTTTATTTTTTTCCTTTTTTTTCTTTTTTAGCTTATTTAGATTTTTAGATTTTTTAGTTTTTTTATTAGTTTTTAGTTTTTTTTTTCTTTTTAGTTTTTTTGTCCCGGTCGTCATTTATATCCCCCTGTTTCCCCCGGTGTCCCCGTTGTAGTTGTGTCCCTGTGTCCCGGTCGTCATTTATATTCCCTGTGTCCCGGTCGTCATTTGTATCCCGGTGTACCGGTCTGTATATACATTCGTTTTTTAGTTTTGTTTTTCTCCTTTATTTTTTTCCTTTTTTTTTTCTTTTTTAGTTTATTTAGATTTTTAGATTTTTTAGTTTTTTTATTAGTTTTTAGTTTTTTTTTTCTTTTTAGTTTTTTTGTAGTTTTTACCTTCTTTTTAGTTTTGTTAATTTTTTTTTTACTTATGTCCTGGTCGTCATTTATACTCCCTATGTCCCGGTGCTTTGTTGATTGCTAATCGAACATTACTTTTGTCCTGGTCGCTTTCTCTTTGAGTGTCGTCATTTATTTTTTTCTTTTTTAGTTCTTTTAGTTTTTACCTTTTTTAGTTTTTTTTAGTTTTTTAGATGAAAATTTTTTTTAGTTTTTTCCTTTTTTTCTTTTTAGTTTTTATTGGTTTTTACCTTTATGTTAGCTTATTTTTCAGTTTTTTCCTTTTTTTTTAGTTTTTTTTTATTTTTTATTTTTTTTAGTTTTTTACCTTTTTTTAGTTTTTTTAGTTTTTTTAGTTTTTTTAGTTTTTTAGCTTTTTTACTTTTTTTATTAGTTTTTAGTTTTTTTGTAGTTTTTGCCTTTTTTTAGTTTTTTCAGTTTTTTTTTAGTTTTTTATTGGTTTTTACCTTTATTTTAGCTTATTTTTCAGTTTTTTCCTTTTTTTTAGTTTTTTTTAGTTTTTAGTTTTTTTAGTTTTTTACCTTTTTTTAGTTTTTTTAGTTTTTTAGATTTTTTATTTTTTTATTAGTTTTTAGTTTTTTTTGTAGTTTTTGCCTTTTTTTAGTTTTTTTAGTTTTTTAGCTTTTTTATTAGTTTTTAGTTTTTTTTGTAGTTTTTGCCTTTTTTTAGTTTGACAACTTATTTTTATATATATAGATAGTTTTTTTTTTTTACTTATGTCCTGGTCGTCATTTATACTCCCTGTGTCCCGGTGCTTTGTTGATTGCTAATCGAACATTCCTTTTGTCCTGGTCGCTTTCTCTTTGAGTGTCGTCATTTATTAGTTTTTTCCTTTTTTTCTTTTTAGTTTTTTATTGGTTTTTACCTTTATTTTAGCTTATTTTTCAGTTTTTTCCTTTTTTTCAGTTTTTTTTTATTTTTTATTTTTTTTAGTTTTTTACCTTTTTTTAGTTTTTTTAGTTTTTTTAGTTTTTTAGCTTTTTTACTTTTTTTATTAGTTTTTAGTTTTTTTTTTTGTAGTTTTTGTCTTTTTTTAGTTTTTTCAGTTTTTTTTTTAGTTTTTTATTGGTTTTTACCTTTATAGTTTTTTTAGTTTTTTAGCTTTTTTATTTTTTTTATTAGTTTTTAGTTTTTTTTGTAGTTTTTGCCTTTTTTTAGTTTTTTCAGTTTTGACGTCACCTAATCCAGTTTTTTCAGGTGACGTCACCTGACACATCCATCCATCCATCCACAGACAGACAACTTATTTTTATATATATAGACTAGCTGTTGGGGTGGCGCTTCGCGCCACCCCAACACCTAGTTGGTGGGGGCGCTTCGCGCCCCCCCCAAGCCCCCCCCGCGCGCGTAAGTCGTTACGCGCCATAATAGTTACGCGCCATTGTAGTTGTGTCCCTATGTCCCACCTGTGAATATAGATAGATATATATATATATATATATATATATATATATATATATATATATATATATATATATATATATATATATATATATATATATATATATATATATATATATATATATATATATGTATATATATGGTTTTAACTACGTAAAACTTGCGAATATACAACATTCTTTGCTGTCCCATTGTCTTTGCATATAAATAGATTGTCAGGTTTACCGACTCTTGAACATGCAACATATAATGGTCCATGGGAAAACAATCTGTATTCAGATCTATACCTCATGATTCTAATGATTGCCCTTGAGCTTTGTTGATGGTGATTGCTAATCGACCATTCCCTGTCCCGGTGTCCCGGTCGTCATTTACATCCCCCTGTTTCCCCCGGTGTCCCCGTTGTAGTTGTGTCCCTGTGTCCCGGTCGTCATTTATATTCCCTGTGTCCCGGTCGTCATTTGTATCCCGGTGTCCCGGTCTGTATATACATTCGTTTTTTAGTTTTGTTTTTCTTTTTAGTTTTTTTGTCCCGGTTGTCATTTATATCCCCCTGTTTCCCCCGGTGTCCCCGTTGTAGTTGTGTCCCTGTGTCCCGGTCGTCATTTATATTCCCTGTGTCCCGGTCGTCATTTGTATCCCGGTGTACCGGTCTGTATATACATTCGTTTTTTAGTTTTGTTTTTCTCCTTTATTTTTTTCCTTTTTTTTTCTTTTTTAGTTTATTTAGATTTTTTAGTTTTTTTATTAGTTTTTAGTTTTTTTTTTCTTTTTAGTTTTTTTGTAGTTTTTACCTTCTTTTTAGTTTTGTTAATTTTTTTTTTACTTATGTCCTGGTCGTCATTTATACTCCCTGTGTCCCGGTGCTTTGTTGATTGCTAATCGAACATTCCTTTTGTCCTGGTCGCTTTCTCTTTGAGTGTCGTCATTTATTTTAGCTTATTTTTCAGTTTTTTCCTTTTTTTTAGTTTTTTTTTATTTTTTATTGTTTTTAGTTTTTTACCTTTTTTTAGTTTTTTTAGTTTTTTTAGTTTTTTAGCTTTTTTACTTTTTTTATTAGTTTTTAGTTTTTTTGTAGTTTTTGCCTTTTTTTAGTTTTTTCATTTTTTTTTTAGTTTTTTATTGGTTTTTACCTTTATTTTAGCTTATTTTTCAGTTTTTTCCTTTTTTTTAGTTTTTTTTAGTTTTTAGTTTTTTTAGTTTTTTACCTTTTTTTAGTTTTTTTAGTTTTTTAGCTTTTTTATTTTTTTTATTTTTTTTATTAGTTTTTAGTTTTTTTGTAGTTTTTGCCTTTTTTTAGTTTTTTTAGTTTTTTAGCTTTTTTATTAGTTTTTAGTTTTTTTGTAGTTTTTGCCTTTTTTTAGTTTTTTTAGTTTTTTAGCTTTTTTATTTTTTTTTATTAGTTTTTAGTTTTTTTTGTAGTTTTTGCCTTTTTTTAGTTTTTTCAGTTTTGACGTCACCTGATCCAGTTTTTTCAGGTGACGTCACCTGACACATCCATCCACACATCCACAGACAGACAACTTATTTTTATATATATAGATATATATATATATATATATATATATATCTATATATATAAAAATAAGTTGTCTGTGGATGGATGGATGGATGGATGTGTCAGGTGACGTCACCTGAAAAAACTGGATCAGGTGACGTCAAAACTGAAAAAACTAAAAAAAGGCAAAAACTACAAAAAAAACTAAAAACTAATAAAAAAAATAAAAAAGCTAAAAAACTAAAAAAACTATAAAGGTAAAAACCAATAAAAAACTAAAAAAAAAACTGAAAAAACTAAAAAAGGCAAAAACTACAAAAAAAAACTAAAAACTAATAAAAAAAGTAAAAAAGCTAAAAAACTAAAAAAACTAAAAAAAGGTAAAAAACTAAAAAAAATAAAAAATAAAAAAAACTAAAAAAAAGGAAAAAACTGAAAAATAAGCTAAAATAAAGGTAAAAAACTAAAAAAAAAAAGGAAAAAACTAATAAATGACGACACTCAAAGAGAAAAAAAAAAGGCAAAAACTACAAAAAAAACTAAAAACTAATAAAAAAAATAAAAAAGCTAAAAAACTAAAAAAACTAAAAAAAGGCAAAAACTACAAAAAAAACTAAAAACTAATAAAAAAGCTAAAAAACTAAAAAAACTAAAAAAAAGGCAAAAACTACAAAAAAACTAAAAACTAATAAAAAAAATAAAAAAGCTAAAAAACTAAAAAAAACTAAAAAAACTAAAAAAAGGTAAAAAACTAAAAAAACTAAAAACAAAAAAAAACTAAAAAAGGTAAAAACTAAAAGAACTAAAAAAGAAAAAAATAAATGACGACACTCAAAGAGAAAGCGACCAGGACAAAAGGAATGTTCGATTAGCAATCAACAAAGCACCGGGACACAGGGAGTATAAATGACGACCCGGGGGAAACAGGGGGATATAAATGACGACCGGGACAAAAAAACTAAAAAGAAAAAAAAACTAAAAACTAATAAAAAAACTAAAAAATCTAAAAATCTAAATAAGCTAAAAAAGAAAAAAAAAGGAAAAAAATACAAATGACGACCGGGACACAGGGAATATAAATGACGACCGGGACACAGGGACACAACTACAACGGGGACACCGGGGGAAACAGGGGGATATAAATGACGACCGGGACAAAAAAACTAAAAAGAAAAAAAAACTAAAAACTAATAAAAAAACTAAAAAATGTAAAAATCTAAATAAGCTAAAAAAGAAAAAAAAAGGAAAAAAATAAAGGAGAAAAACAAAACTAAAAAACGAATGTATATACAGACCGGGACACCGGGATACAAATGACGACCGGGATCCGGGACACAGAGAATATAAATGACGACCGGGACACAGGGACACAACTACAACGGGGACACCGGGGGAAACAGGGGGATGTAAATGACGACCGGGACACCGGGACAGGGAATGGTCGATTAGCAATCACCATCAACAAAGCTCAAGGGCAATCATTAGAATCATGAGGTATAGATCTGAATACAGATTGTTTTCCCATGGACCATTATATGTTGCATGTTCAAGAGTCGGTAAACCTGACAATCTATTTATATGCAAAGACAATGGGACAGCAAAGAATGTTGTATATTCGCAAGTTTTACGTAGTTAAAACCATATATATATATATCTATCTATATTCACAGGTGGGACATAGGGACACAACTACAATGGCGCGTAACTATTATGGCGCGTAACGACTTACGCGCGCGGGGGGGCTTGGGGGGGGCGCGAAGCGCCCCCACCAACTAGGTGTTGGGGTGGCGCGAAGCGCCACCCCAACAGCTAGTATATATATATATATATATATCTATCTATATCTATATAAAAATAAGTTGTCTGTCTGTGGATGTGTGGATGGATGTGTCAGGTGACGTCACCTGAAAAAACTGGATTAGGTGACGTCAAAACTGAAAAAACTAAAAAAAGGCAAAAACTACAAAAAAAACTAAAAACTAATAAAAAAAATAAAAAAGCTAAAAAACTAAAAAAAACTATAAAGGTAAAAACCAATAAAAAACTAAAAAAAAAACTGAAAAAACTAAAAAAAGGCAAAAACTACAAAAAAAAAACTAAAAACTAATAAAAAAAGTAAAAAAGCTAAAAAACTAAAAAAAATAAAAAAACTAAAAAAGGTAAAAAACTAAAAAAAATAGGAAAAAACTGAAAAATAAGCTAAAATAAAGGTAAAAAACCAATAAAAAACTAAAAAAAAAAAGGAAAAAACTAATAAATGACGACACTCAAAGAGAAAGCGACCAGGACAAAAGGAATGTTCGATTAGCAATCAACAAAGCACCGGGACACAGGGAGTATAAATGACGACCAGGACATAAGTAAAAAAAAAAAAACTATCTAAAAGGCAAAAACTACAAAAAAAACTAAAAACTAATAAAAAAGCTAAAAAACTAAAAAAACTAAAAAAAAGGCAAAAACTACAAAAAAACTAAAAATACACCGGGATACAAATGACGACCGGGACACAGGGAATATAAATAACGACCGGGACACAGGGACACAACTACAACGGGGACACCGGGGGAAACAGGGGGATATAAATGACGACCGGGACAAAAAAACTAAAAAGAAATAAAAACTAATAAAAAAAACTAAAAAATCTAAAAATCTAAATAAGCTAAAAAAGAAAAAAAAAGGAAAAAAATAAAGGAGAAAAACAAAACTAAAAAACGAATGTATATACAGACCGGGACACCGGGATACAAATGATGACCGGGACCCGGGACACAGGGAATATAAATGACGACCGGGACACAGGGACACAACTACAACGGGGACACCGGGGGAAACAGGGGGATAACCTGACAATCTATTTATATGCAAAGACAATGGGACAGCAAAGAATGTTGTATATTCGCAAGTTTTACGTAGTTAAAACCATATATATATATATATCTATATTCACAGGTGGGACATAGGGACACAACTACAATGGCGCGTAACTATTATGGCGCGTAACGACTTACGCGCGCGGGGGGGCTTGGGGGGGGGGGGGCGCGAAGCGCCCCCACCAACTAGGTGTTGGGGTGGCGCGAAGCGCCACCCCAACAGCTAGTATATATATATATATATATATATATATATATATATATATATATATATATGAAAATAAGTTGTTTGTTTGTCTGTCGACTGACGTCATGTTTGTTGACTGATGTCATTATGAGGATTGAGCATTATTCCGTCATGAAGTTGTTTGTCGACTGACGTCATGTTTGTCGACTGACGAAATTACAGACCAGGACACAAATGATGACCGGGACACAGGGAATGTAAATGGCAACCTGGACACTCAAAGAGAAATTAAAGACTGGGACACCGGGACATATGGTTGGACATAATATTCCAACCCGCTTGGAAGTGCGTCAAGGCGGTGTTCTTTCACCGTATCTTTTCAGTATTTGTATCCGCAGTGTGTTATACAAAATAATGCCCTTTCTTTTTTGTAATTTGGTAAATGTCTCTTGTATTGCATATGCGGATGATATACTTCTAGATCTAGCCTCTCGAATTCCGTATCATCTATTTCAAAACATTTCAAAACTGTTGGTCTGTCATTGAATATTGATAAGTGTGAGTACCTAGTCTTTAATGCAAAGTCTATGCCCATTTGAAATCCGCGTTCTAACTTCTCCATCCATTGTGTCTCTGATTTGCGGCGGTCAAGCATTCATATTTATTGGAATCTACTAGCTTTTAGGATCAATATTGTACGGCATATTAAAGAAAACTTAAAGCGGGTTATGGTAAAATAGTAGCTAACCGTGGTCATTATTATCGAAAAGCGCTTGCATTGCTATACACTAGTTTTTGCGACCATTCAATACTTTTCCAATCTGGTATTTCACCTATCCTGAAAAAAGACAAGATCTGGCTGAATTGTGTATATTATATTTCCGCTATTGTAAGTTTCTGTTTCATTTACCCCGGTCTTATAGGAAAAAGAAAATAATTCGGTATTTCGGGGCTTCTGACATTATTACTCCTTTGCGGAAGTTGGCTCAAAATTGGAAAAGGATTATATTTTTTTCTCTGTGCCCCTTCCACCTCTTAGTTCGTTTATTTTCCCGTTAGTTTTCACCTGTTTTCGCTTTATAGTTGTGTTATCTCTTAGCAGTTCTTTCGTTAGTTGAGTTATGGTTGTGGTATATATGTTTTATCGCTCGTATAGTTGTGTTATTTTCAAATTATACTCCATAATAGAGAGGCTCCGAACACCCAGCATTGTATATTAAACTCTGAATTTGACGTTTTTTTCTAACGGGACCAGATTCGTCCTGCGCCCTTTTCATTGAATTTTTCTTCTCCCATGACATATTTCTCCAAGGAAAGATCCTCCCACATAGCCCCTTCCCCTCAACCCTACCCCCAAAATCAAAAAAATCCCCCTGAAAACGTCTGTACACTTCCCAATAACCATTATTATATATATATATGTAAACACTGGTCGAAGTTTGTAACTTGCAGCCCCTCCCCCAGGGACTGTGGGGGAGTAAGTCATCCCCCAAAGACATAGTTATTATGGTTTTCGACTATGTTGAACAAAATGGCTATCTCAAAATTTTGATCCGTTGACTTTGGGAAAAAATGAGCGTGGGGAGGGGGCCTAGATGCCCTCCAATTTTTTTGGTCACTTAAAAAGGGCACTAGAACTTTTCATTTCCGTTAGAATGAGCCCTCTTGCGACATTCTAGGACCACTTGGTCGATACGATGACCCCTGGGAAAAAAATAACAAACAAACTAATAAACACGCACCCGTGATTTGTCTTCTGACAAAAAATACAAAATTCCACATTTTTGTAGATAGGAGCTTGAAACTTCTACTGTAGGGTTCTCTGATACGCTGAATCTGATGGTGTCATTTTCGTTAAGATCCTACTACTTTTAGGGGGTGTTTCCTCCTATTTTCCTAAATAAGGCAAATTTTCTCAGGCTCATAACTTTTGACGGGTAAGACTAAACTTGATGAAATTTATATATTTAAAATCAGCATTAAAATGCGATTCTTTTTTGTAGCTATTGATATCAAATATTCAATTTTTTAGGGTTTTGGTTACTATTGAGCTGGATCGCTCCTTACTACAGTTCGATACCACGAACTGTATGATCCCAATCGGCATTCCCTCAAGACAGAGTGTTTTTTTATTTAGTTTAACATTTCTCTCAACTTTCGGTGAAAGTTCCCACTTAATACTCTTAAATGTTGCCGAGTTTTTGCTTATATGCCATATTGACATTCATAATGCATTTAATGTCTCCTGAATTAGTTCAATATACCTCTCGATATTCACTCGAAATTTTTACTTAATACTGTTAGTTGTTCTTGAAATGTTATAAATGCGCCCTTTTTTTACCTTTATGTTCACAGTTGCTTTTGACTTTGTTGTACAATGTTTGTTTATTCCCTGAAAGTTTCTACTGTGGTCCATGGAACTTCCTGAGATACTGTCAATATGTCTTTTTGGCAAATTTGATGCCATAGTGCGTTTTGATTTTGATCAGTAGCCTCTGTACAATTATCTGAAAGTCGCCTTAATACCCTAAGAAGTTGCTGAGATATTTTTGATATGCCCTTTTTTCAACCTGAATGCAGGTACTATCTTATCGTTGAATTCAATTTGCTCTCTGATCATTCCTTGAAAGTTAAACTTGATATCAAAAGCTGTTCGTGGCATGTTGCGGATACTGTCTTTTGACAATTTGTTCGGGATTTATCTCAACATGCACCGAAGGTTTCAGCTTTATACTTTAAGCAATTCTTGTTATATTATAGGTTCATCATTTTGACGAAATGGATGCACATAGTGTCTTTCGATTTAGTTTAGAATCCTCCCCCAGCATCCTCTGAAAGCGTCTACTAAATACTCTTAGCCGCTCTTGATATTTTGCAGACGCGCCCTTTCGACTACTTAGGTGTATATAGTATACTTTGATTTTGTTCGACACCATCCTCACCAATGATTGAAGGTTTCAACTTAATACCCTTAGAAATTACTAAGATATTGCAGATGTGCTCTTTTGACTACCTGGATACATATATATTCTTATGATTCAGTTCGATTTTCTTCTCAACCTTCTCCTTAAAGTTTAAACTTAAAACCCCTAGCTGCTCAGTTATTGTATACTAGCCATTTTGACAATCATGATATTAGTCTACTTTTAGTCTACTTTCATGTTTAATTCCTGGTCTGACATGTTGAGAGCCAAAGTAATTGGACAATATCAACGCGGTAGCTCCCGAAAATGTCTGGGACAGCACTGCAACGCAACTGTGACCATGACTGGGGTCTCATTCGGAACCGGTTTTAGACTGATTGGAAACCAGTAACATCTGGATTGCCTCGTGGGTTGGACCTCACTTCCTCAAGGCCATGGTCACACAACAGTTGCATGCGCAATCAGTTAGCAATTCTAGTCTCAAAACATTTGCCCCGTGGCCGCTGGGCCTTAGTCGCTCCTGAGCCGTTCTTGATAGTGCAAATGCGTCTTTCTTACGACCTTGTTACACGTAGTACACCTTCCTGACTCTCATACAGTTCAGCACCCTTCTCACCATCCCCCAAGACCTGACTAAATTTGATTTCAAAGGATTTCAATAAAAGGGGTACCAGAATTGATAATAAGGTAAAATACGCTTAGCTACATATATATATATATATATATATATATATATATATATATATATATATATATATATATATATATATATATATATAAATATATTGTATATATATTAGTTCTTCATCACTTTTCGATGGTTTTATCTCCGTGGGGCTCTTAGAAAATGTAAATTTTTTAAATCACGCCTTATCTACCCATGAAAGTTTTTGCCCAGAAAATTTCTTTTCCGCCAAAAACTAATCCATGCTACCCCCGCCCCTCCTTAGGTAGTACTCATTTTCACATTTAGCATTATCTTGTATTGACTAATTCAGTTTTAAGGAACACATTTGTATCTGTGCTTTTCCTATATCACAAAATGTTCCAGGAAAGTCTAAAAGGATTTGTTAATAGCAAGCATAATTACATGTGAAGAAAAAAGGTTTTCTTCATATGGTCTTGAGGTTTTCGCTCTTGTAATGTATTTAGCCAGTCTTGAAAATTTATCCTTTTATAAATTTTTTAGTTCGGAAATATTTATTGTCTATTGTCTGCAAATGATTGACTTTTCTTTTCTTTTCTAGATAATGAAGTAGCTGGGCAGTAAATTTCGGAACTCTGTATAAGCCTGTTCTCTGTTGCATTCGTCTTTTTGTGTATAGACGCTTATATTTACATAAAAAGACAGTGCAGCAGAACTGGTTTCTTATAATTTTAAAGTTTAAATAAAAAAAACAAGGGTTCTAAACCTAAAGTTAAATAAAATCTCAGTAAATTTCATGTATATTTTTTTTTGCTCCCCCTTTTTATATTTTACTAAAAAATAGAACCCTCAAAAAAATTTTAATCAATTTTGCTTCAATTTTTTGCTTATCCTTCACCTAACGAATTTACTGCTCATTGAAGCTGTGCAATTATGTGGCCTCTGCTCCTGCCAAAGAACCTCTTCCTGACTCAACATACAACAACATTTTTTTTATTTTATATTTTAATATAAATTCAATCAATAAAATATTGTTTCTTCGTATTCTTGCAAACTGCTTGTTGTTCTTAGAGCTAGGGATAGTTCACAAGGACGGAGTACAAGATAGAGAAAATTAAAATAAATACGTAACTATGTTTATCAAAACAATTTATGAAGAGCATTTACTATACACGAACAACTATTGTATACTTTCAACTTTAAGCATCCCCTTTTAAGAAGGGATGCCATGAAGGAAAAGTGATATTGTGGTTATGTTTCAAAAACAGTTTCGAGAGACCTATTTTGGGCCCGCCATTTTATATTTGCGGATTAATGCTAAACTTTCAAAAATGTAGCTAGGACTTTTTTATATAAAGAGTGAACCTGATAAAAGTAGGAAAGGGGATCTTGCTTGTCCTAAAACCCCAATGCCAGGGTTTACTGTATCTATATGCTTACTAATGGCGAAGTAATAATAATCATAAAATGACTAAAATAATTCATTCTTTCAAATATATTGACCATCGGGTAAGGAGTAATTTCAATTGAAAATATAGTGCGTATTCATTGAAGAGTTTTGGGGGGTTAAATGAGGGTTGCGCAACTCATATTAATGGCCTTTTCCGTTTCTTTTTGTGCCGGATTTCTTCATTCAATTTAGTCTGTTCGGTTTAAGATTGTTAACTTAGAGGATTCGACTTATGCCCGCTCTGATCTCTAAAATTGTGTCTTATCTTTCGCAAAAATGCATCGTTTTCATGCATTGAATTTTTAAATCAAATAACAGTGTGTTGACGATAGCTTCTGGTGTATGGATGAGCATCCTAACCCCAAAAAACCTTTGGGCGTTTTCATGAGTATCTAGGCTTGTATGAGAAGCCTAGAGGAAACTTTTAAGAACCTAATAAAATTATTGAAGAAGAATCTTTATCGTCCTTCAAAAGAAATATGCAGTAAGGTCGTGGAAATATGGCATATATTTTATGACATTTTACAAAATGTTGAAGATTAGCAAAAATATATAAAACGCCTTTTAAACCGTCGATTGTTGAAAAGACGTTATACTTTTGACTGTGGGGGAGACCTGTACTTAACGCTTTCGGTCTCTAAAACTCATAAAAAATTAAGTGCAACAGCATTTTTCATAAGCTTGCTCTTTGGGAAACAAGTTCTTTCTGCTGTTGTAATTGAAAATACCCTTTATAACAATTTTTTTTCCGATTCGAGATATAAGGCTCAACCACTTTTATAGATTGTTGGCAAAAGTAGCATTTTTTTAGTAATGACTTTAGTGCAATCAGGCTTTCCTAAACATAGGAATTGATTATCCCTTGTGAGGTGTTTCTTTACCTACCGTAACGGTGATAATAGTATATAGCTAGTAAGAATGGTGGGTACTCAGAAGAATATCCATTAACACCCTGTTATATCTCTAGAAGCCGTATTATTAATCTTTTGGAGGAGTATAAACAGCTTTCTATGAGCTCTGCAGAACACGGGCATTCATTTTTGGGAACAAGTTTTTTGTAAAATTTGCAGAGAAGTATAATTGAGATCGATGGCATTGTGTCCATAGAAGGTATAATGTCATCATGCTTTCTTGCCCAGAAGGAACAAACCCATTCGAGAATATCTATCGCATGAATGGATGGTGAAAATGTATTTTTGAGGAGATGGGATTAATCAATATTCTTTATAGCTTTACCTCCAAAGATGAAACCAGGGTAATGCACGATCTTTGACTGACTAACTGATTTTGTGTGTGTTGGTCTCTGTCTTTGATTTTTGGAAACTGACCCTCTTGGCAATAGATAACTTTTCTGTCTCCACAAGATATACCTGTGGGTACCGGGAAACCTAGGTTGTGTCTCCATTTCTAAGGACATTTGTCAGTATCAGTAAAAAAGTATAGAGAATTCTTTACCTCAAAACAGCGTAGATCTGAAAAACACTGTCAATTAGTCCAATCTGTTTTAATGTATTGCACCTTGCATACGGTAAAGCCCTGCTTGTCCATAAATGTGGTCATGATAAAAGTTGAAAAAATCAAAGAGACAGTGTTCTCCACTAATATTAATATTTGCACCATAATGCATTTTAATTACATGAGCCGATTTTTTTTTCTGTTGACAAGATTATTACCTGCCCTTTAAATAAAAAAGGTTAATGGCCTCTTTTGAATATATTATTGAAAACAGGAAGTTTTGCATAAAAAGCAAAAAGTTCAAACCAAACGAGAACCAAAAAGTAAAATCCAAAAGATTTTGCATAAACTCTTAGTTTGAGCAAAATAATTTTGATAAATCAAGCAGAAATCCATAAGAGAAGGAAACTTAAAATGAAGAAAAATGAAAAGAGTGAATGAAAGCAAGCTTAGAATGAACGTAAGTTGCCGTAAGTAAGGGTGGTGATGTCGAGTGCGGGCTAATCAACAAATAGCTTCAAAAATCTTCAGAAAAACTGGTAATTTAAGGCATTACTTAAAGTTTATTTTAGCTCTTTGGATGCAAGTTTCGAGTAGGGACTATAAGAATGATTGATAAAACCCAGCAGATTAAATACGATTTTACGTTTTATTCTGACACAATCTTCCTATATTAGCTGTCTTACAAATACAAAATTGAGTCTTCGTCAGTATGGATATATACACTGTCTGTGTCAACTAGAATTTCCCTGTGGACATTGAGATTGGCAAAACCATTTAGCCTACTTTCAGACGTCACGTTTCTTAGGAATGTCTTGATTCTCCGAAGTGTAAAATGGATGTTCGGAGAGATTGCTTTGCCACAAATATTTAGAAAATCAG